>NC_088866.1:7003075-7130575 GCF_032884065.1 Artemia franciscana
GGTAGAAGTTGGGAAATTTCATTTTCTTTATTTTTATTTGCGTTGTTTTACCAACGTGGAAATGTTTGTTTTGGGTTTGGTGTTATTTTTTTCATATCTATTACCTAATAGCCTTTGAGACACAGAAATAAGATTATTCTATCAATGTTTCTTTCGAATAATAAAAATTGACTAGAACTCTCAATTTCTGATCTGATGAGCAGCCTCCGAAGTTTCTTCCACTATGAGAAGTGGATGAGGAAGGGGCAATCTCTTTCCTATACGGAATAAATTCTGCCGATTTTTAGATTTAATGTTACTCTTTACTTTCATAGTAACAGCGTAGACCAGAAACATTCACAGAAATCATAAGGGAGTAGATATGAATTTCACATATTTGACGCGTTTTTTAAAGTTTCTTTTGTACCCCACCCCCAACAAAAATCTTGGTTACGGACCTGGGGATTATACATCGATTTCTACCTCTAGCCTCTCCTCGTCTCTCCCTTAGAACTAATTCCGCATTTATCTGACGGCTCAATGAGAGCTGAAATGTTTTGGCATTAAAATGTACCCTTTGAGTTATCTCCCCCCCCCCCATCCTTAACTAAAAAAAATATGGGATTCCATTATAGAAGTTTAAGTGCCTTATTAAGTTTTGTTATTTGTCCATTGCTTACAGGTAGTACTTTTCATTCTGTAACATACAGACATCTTTCGCGGGGGAGTTTTCTCCAGGGAAGGGGGGGGGTTCCTGGGGGAATTTTCAGCGGAGAAAAAACCATTTGGGAATAACTTCCTTTCAGCGGGGATGTATTTTCCGGGAGCGGGTATTTTCAGCAGGGTATTTTCTCGGTGGGTAAACGCCTAAAACCCTTCTACCATAGCATACCTTTTTATATACAAAAGGTCGATTTTTTTTTGTAACAAATTCCGTGGTGATTATAGCTGATTTGTCAATGTAGACAACTTTATATTTTGTTTATTAATAGTAACTAGGACATACGAAGGGGACGTTAAGGCAAATGGCCTAGAGATTTTTATATCTTCCATTTTTCGTATAACTTGTCTCTTTTTCTATCCAACAAAAAGATATAAGTAAAAGAGAAAAAAAGGGTTCAAATTTATATCTCATTCCTTGGTGTAATAATATGAAAAAAACTTCGTTTTCTTAAAGAGTTAAAGAGGCTGCGTTCCAAAGTCGAACCTTAAAACGTACAGGAATTAGAAGAGGCAGTTGGGGGGCTGCCGCCCCCCAAACCCCCAGCTTTTAAAGACTCTTTTGTACAGGTTTTTTGTTTTTTTTGCTAACCCCCCGCTCTTGGCTTCGGAAAGGCCCTCTTTTAATTAACAAAAAATTGAAATGAATGAATAATGGAATAACTTCGAAAAATGTTAAACACAAGAGGACAGGAGAACCATTGCGCCGAAACTAGTAAATAGTAACAATGAAGTCCCCCCACAAAAAAAAACTGTACAAAAGAGTCTTTAAAAGCTGGGGGTTTGGGGGGCGGCAGCCCCCCAACTGCCTCTTCTAATTCCTGTACGTTTTAAGGTTCGACTTTGGGACGCAGCCTCTTTAACTCTTTAAGAAAACGAAGTTTTTTCATATTATTTCTGTACGTTTTTCTACAATCCATGGTGGATGTAATTTAATAATTCCTGTACTCCTCGTACAGGAATTAGGAGAGGAACTTGGGTGGCTCCCCGCCCCCCCCCCCCCCCGCTTTTAAATCATTGTATAAAATAGAAAAAAATTAGGACTATAAGAAGACTATTAGGAGAGGCAAACCCCCCGCTTTTAAAGACTCTTTTGTACAGGTTTAATTTTTTTTTTCATATTAATTCTGTACGTTTTTCTACAATCCATGGTGGATGTAATTTAATAATTCCTGTACTCCTCGTACAGGAGTACTCCTCGTACAGGAATTAGGAGAGGAACCCCCCCCTCCCCCCCGCTTTTAAATCATTGTATAAAATAGAAAAAAAATAGATAGAATGGCCGAAATGTTTCTTTTGCTCATAAGAAGCTAATATTCTGTTATCTCTCAAATGATAAGCTGTCCAGGTCAAAATTTTTTTGATGTTGTGAAAAAAAACCGCCCGTAAGGGACTTGAACCCTTGACCCGAGGATTAAAAGTCTCACGCTCTACCAACTGAGCTAATAACTTGCATGTGTGTATATATAACTTCTCAATAACTTTTAAAAATTTTAAATTAACATGGGCTCTTATGGAGAGAAATCCGTTAATTAAATAGCTAATGCGTGGTTTCTGGAAAACAGGGAAGGAGTTATCGGATCGAGCTGAAATTTCGCGGATAAGCTCCTGGGCCGTAGGGGACCTTAACTTGTGAATTTCAGCCCGATCGGACAACGTTAAAAGGGGGGGGGGGTTGGATGGTCGAAACTTTCGGGGGGTTAAGATTTTCCTACGAAACTTTCCAGGAAAATTACTCGGAGAATTCCGCATCGAATGAGTCTTCGTACACCCAGATCCGATGTCGGATGTGACCTGTAGGCGTCTAGGAAAAAAAAAGTAAATGAATTTTAAGAGGCTATGCGTGGTTTCTGGAAAACAGGGAAGGAGTTATCGGATCAAGCTGAAATTTCGCGGATAAGCTCCTGGGCCCTAGGGGACCTTAACTTGTGAATTTCAGCCCGATCGGACAACGTTAAAGGGGGGCTGGGGTTGACGGGTCGAACTTTCGGCCAGATTTTCCCCATGAAGGAAAAGTTGGAGGGGGATGAAATTTTGCAGGTTTCTTAGTTGGAGCTCGGGCTACGAAATGCATCCCTCCCCATCCCTCTCCAACCACTGGAACCGAAGATCGCTTAACATTGTCGTGTGTCGCCTCTTTATAGAGGCACGAGTGTGCCTCCTTGATTCGAACACCATGATTATCACAATACTTGATTCCGACTAAATATTTCACCGCTAATTTATATGCATGCTTCTTTTCATCATTTTGGCTACGAATTTTTGTGGAATGATTGAAAGTAGAAAAAAATATAGACAAATTACATGAAAAGAGTAGTTTATTATGGGTAAAATTGTTTAATTTTTTAGGTTCTGAGGATAAGCACAAGCCTAAAGGCCCACCAGCCCTGTGCTTGTGCTTATCTTCAGTTTCTAGATAAAAATCTCTGATTTGAGAAAGGTATAAAATTTTCTTTTATACGAAAAACTGAATTACACACTGGAATCGTTTTATCAATCAAAAAAATATAGTCCAGATCCTTTGAAAACTGACGCTTTCCGATGCTGATTCATCCAATCACTACTTTTACTACTACATTTCGAAAGTTACTTTACTCACATCCATTTTAAGATGTTCCAGTTGCTGCAATACAGATTTATAGTCTTGATGAAGCTTATCCAATTCTGCAAGCCTATTCGCCGATAGTTCCTTTTGCTCTTCGAGTTCTCTGACTAGTTCTTCAACCTTCAAGGAAATACAACTTGAAATAAATACTTAATGTTAAAAAAAGCTTGTGAAACACAGCGTTTCTAAAGTGGTTATTGAATCAAGGGATGAGTGTTTGCATCTCAAAAAATAAATAGCAAACATTCAGAATATTAGGAAAATTAGGTTCCTACTATCTGGGCGTATGAAAGAAAGTGTGTTTCATTTGAGGGGCGAGTATGAAACATTGGGGAAAGGTATAATATATTTGAGTCAGGGTATTATGGTTAAGAGTGGGTGATGAGTGGAAATAGGAGTGAGTGTGGGAAAACTATCAGGTGGCTGGGAGGCTACCTCAGGTTAAGTATAAAACACATTATAAATTATAGGCAAGTTTTTATCTAAATCTAAAACATTGATATTTTAGTAAATATCATTTGAGGATAATTTAGTACAAAAAGAATCCACAAATATCCCTTTTACTTTTAAACCAAGATTAATTGACTGTTATAAAAAACCGGTCAGTAGACAGGCGGCGTTAATGGCTAGGGACAGAATTCATATCCAGCAAATTTTTTAATAGTCTTTCATTTGTTCTGGCCTGTTTTTTTGTCTGTATTTTTTTTTATGTTGAGCCCTGAGGACGGCTCGGCGGAGGTCCAAATATCTGATAAGCATTTTCGCCTTCTTTCCAACTGGCTGAAAATCACCTTTGTTTCTTTGTTTCTTAATTATTTTTATACCTTTCTTCGAATTTTTTCCGTTTTTTAATTCGTGTTTCAAGAATTCAATTTATTTGTCATTTGTAATTATTTTGTTTCCTGTAACAACCGTCGAGTCTTCTTTTGCAATAAATAAATAATGCATAAATATAAATAATGTATAAAATAAATAAATTTATAATATAAATACATATAATAATATAAATATAAAATAATATATAAATAAATATAATAATGTATAAAAATAAATAAATAACTAAATTTATCAAAGAATACCTTTCCCTTATTGTAATTGGTGAGTTTAGATATTGGTTTGTCGTCAGTCCCACTACCTCCAATACAGGGAGTTATAGCCTGGTACTGCTTTAGTTTTTCCAAAGCATCAGCAAGATTGTGCTCCAAGTTGTGGTTCGATCTTCGAATCCTATCGAACTCATACTGTATATCGTCTAGTCTATTTTTTAATTCGGCAGTTTCTGTTTCCCTTGCTGTTAATTGCTCTTGGAGTTCCTTATTCTAAAAAAAAATAATAATAATTAACTTCGCGAAAAACGATAGAAAGTTAAGTAAAACTTTCGAAGTAAGGCACAACTTCTTTGTACTTTCAAACACAGCAAAATAAGCACAATTTCGGAAACTTACACATACTGTTAGAAATCAAGATCCAATCCCTGAAACACAGTGTTTACGAACAAGAATCAACAAACACAACATAGCTGGCGATTTTATCACCAGAGGGCGAACCAGGGCCACAGTATGCCAGCCCAAGGAATACATTTTGACTACTGTGCGAACGCCTTAAGGAAGGATTGGCCTAGTGGCTTGCCATGAGTTGGTTCTAGTGGAGGTAAGAAGTACTTCCACCCGGGGAGACAGAAGAACAACCTTTGGCAAAAGTTCAATGAGGGCGTTGAACCATTGGGAGGGTTCTCGAGGCATGACTGGAGACGGGAAATGGACTGGCTGAAGATTGCCAGGGAAGCAACAGCTGACAGACCGAAGTAACCGTCAGAAGTAATTCCAGAATCTACTACTGCCAGGTAGGATAGTTCTTCGACTGGCTTCCACCGAAAGTAAGTAGGCAAGAGGTAAGAAGTAGACTTCTTATTTTTGAATTTACAAAAATTGTAAATAGGGCATTCTCCTTCTCCACTCTCATCCCCCCGATATGCCTCCAGTAGTCCCAACGATTCTGTTTCGCTCAATAGGCATTAATGGTGATAGAGTGAACCCAAGGGCGAAAACCATGTATCTAGTCTTCAAAACTATCTTCAGGGGGAAACTCACAAAGTTGTGAGTTTCCAGTTTGTTTCTCCAGTGAGTTTGCTTCACATATTGAATTTCTGTGTGAGTCAGTTTTAGCTGACTCACACAGTGGATAAGGAAAAGCCACCCAAGCTGTTACAATTTAAAACAATGAATGATTGTTCGTTCCCAGAGATGACAACTGGGATTAGTTACAGAGGAAAAGTTACCAATCCCAATCCAAAGAAAATTTAAATACTTGCGCTTTACTTGCCCCAGACCCAAAGCATAATTTCTATCCTTTATTAGGTCGACATGAAGGATTATATAGCCTCTGATACTGTCCATGGATATTCTTGCCACAAAAAAAGAGTCGAAAAAAAAAATCCTTTTCGACATTCACATTAGCTACAAATGCTTATATAAAAATCCACAAAAAAGAATCGAATTCCATAATCACCACAATCTCCTTAGACCCGTCTAACCAATTTAGTTGCAATTACAACTCCAACTTTTTTCCTACTTCACACTTCCGTTATTACACATATCCTGAATAATCTAATCCGTCCTAGTTTTCTGATCCTTTCGTTCCCCTTTGTTTAGTTAACTAGTATATACTTTACATCCTAAAAAGCTTAAGTCAACATACTTATTTCAAGTTTTGATGGCTGTATATTGCTTACTTCTCGGCGCACATGGCAGAAAAAATTACAGTGAATAAAAACTAGTTAAATGAGAACTTGCTGACACTACCAGTCAGTTAAGCAGCTACAATATGATTTTTTTGAAGATTTGCCACACAAAGACGCGTTTTAGAATAGACAGTGAAAAGAGTAAATGGTCTGCAGCTCCCCCTCCCAAAATTTTAGTTTCAATTCTTTGGATCACCACTCTTCTAGCTCTTAATTCATCAAACCTGCTGTCTCGTTTTTTTTCGTTTTTTTTTTATCTGTGAAGAGAAAGAAAAATTTAGTACGCACATACACCCCCAGTGGTTATCGAAACGGAAACAGACTTAAATATAGGCTATTTCTCCAATTGCTGCATATTATTTTGCCAATTTTTAAATTAATTAATGTGCCTCAGACCTTTGATATTACTTCCAATGCACAAGTTTAAGAGTCAAATTGAGCCTCGCCAAGAATGGTGCGACGAGATTCATATGGGGTCTATGGCATATGAAAGCTTTTACTTCTAATCATATGGAAGTTTATACGTCTAGTTATATGGAAGCTTATACGTCTAGTCATATCAAAGCTTATACATCTAGTCATATGGAAGCTTATACGTCTATTCATATGGAAGCTTATACGTCTAGTCATATGGAAGCTTAAACGTCTAGCCATAAGGAACCTTATACGTCTAGTCATATGGAAGCTTATGCTCTACTTATGTTCAACTTAATCATTAATAGCGATATTCGCCTTCTTCGCGTTAATACCCGAAAATAAAGGATCCTTATTGTCGTTATCCGTCAATCAAGACAAGCCACTACACAAATTAAGACGGGGTTTTAACTGTTAGAAAACTATCACCTCTTTCACTGACATTGAGCCGTTTAAACGTTAAATGTAAATTAAATAAAACTGCAGGTAAAACTATGAATATCTTAACGTCACCTGGAAACAACTAATGCTAATTTGATAGTTTAAGACTTACCCTTTTGCTTCAAAAGTATTTGAACTTGGAGCAATGATGCATGACTTTTATTACAACAGATCAAGCATCAAACGAAATAAAATAAAATTGTTCTTTTTCATTGGAATCCAGTCCATGGAGGGGTGATTTGTCGAACACCCTTAAATCGGACAAAATAAAGGGGAACAAGGTATAATACAGGGTATAATAGGGTATAATAATATAAGGGTATAATACAAAATACCCTTTTTATATTATCGTTAGAAAACAAGAGCTAAGAGCTCATATGGCACTTGTGACGAGGCTGGAAGAGCCAAGAGCTTATATGGCATAAGCTATAGCAAAATTCTAAGAATCCATAGATTGGTTTAAAAGGAAAATCAGAGGCTTAATGCCGGTTGGGATTTAAAATAAGAGCTCTGAGTCACGAGGTCCTTCCAAATATCAAAATTCATTAAGATCCGACCTCCCACTCGTAAGTTAAAAATATCTCATTTTTTCTAATTTTATCTCTCCCTTCAACCCCCTAGATGTTCGAATCGGGGAAAAAGACTTTACCAAGTCAATTTGTGCAGCTCCCTGGCACGCCTACCAATTTTGATTGTCCTCGCACGTCCAGAAGCACCAAACTAACCAAAGCACTGAACCCCACCCCCTAACTCCCCCGAAGAGAGCGGATCCAGTCCGGTTACGTCAATCACGTATCTACGACATTTGCTTATTCTACCCACCAAGTTTCATCCCGATCTCTCCACTGTAAGCGTTTTCCAAGATTTCTGTCCCTCCAACCCCCATGTCCCCGGATACGATTCGAATTGAAAATAGAGAATCTGAGACATAACATCTTTCTATGTGTCAAGTTACATTAAGATTTGATCATCCATTCGTAAAACAAAGATACCTCACTTCTCACGTTTTCCGATATTTCCGGTTTCCCCCTCCAACTCCCACAAATGTTACCGGATATGGTCAGGATTTAAAACAAGAGGTCTGAAGCAAAAGATCATTTTAAATATCAAATTTCATTAAGATCTGATCACCCGTTCGTAAGTTACAAACATCTCATTTTTTCTAATTTTTCGGAACCCCCCCCCCAAACTCCCCCAAAGAGAGTGGATCCGGTCCACTTATGTCAGTCAGGTATCTTAGACTTGTGCTTATTTTTCCCACCAAGTCTCAACCTCATCTCTCCACTCTAAGCCATTTCCAAGATTTCCAACCCCCCCCCCCACGACAAAGGATCTTGTCGAGATTTAAAATAAGAGATCTGAGTTACGAGGTCTTTCTAAATATAAAATTTTATTAAGATCCGATCACTCCTTCGTAACTTAAAAATACCTCATTTTTTTTCTAATTTTTCAGAACTAACCCTCCCCCCAACTCCCCCAAAAGAAAGCAGATCCGTTCCGGTTATGTCAATCACGTATCCAGGACTCGTACTTATTTTTCCCACCAAGTTTCATCCCGATCCCTCCACTCTAAGTATTTTCCAAGATTTTAGGTTTACCCCTCCAACTCCCCCCAATTTCACCGGATCCGGTCCGGATTTAAAATAGGAGCTCTGAGACACGATATCCTTCCAAACCTCAAATTTCGTTAAAATCCAATCACCCGTTCGTAAGCTAAAAAAAAACTCGTTTTTTCTATTTTTTAAATTAACCGCCCCCCCCCCCCCAGATGGTCGAACAATGAAAACGACAATTTATAATTTAATCTAGTATGTTCCCTGATATGCCTGCCAAATTTCATCGTCCTAGCTTATCTGGAAGTGCCTAAACTAGCAAAACCGAGACCGACAGACAGACCGACAGAATTTGTGATCGCTATATGTCACTTGGTAGATACCAAGTGCCATAAAAATCAGCCCTGCCTCTACATTTTGAAAAATACCCTTTTTGTGTCTTTACTGTAAAAAAGAAAGAAAAGAAAATCGTTGCCTTTCTACATTTTGTGAATTGGTGCCCTTTGGAAACTCTTGAAATTCAGTAAAAGGATAGGGAGATCTATCCAGTAAAAGTAAAAGTAAGTAAGTAAGTAAGACGGCACTAGACCCTTAAGGTCCAAACCGGCGGTGCTGATCTCCGTTTCATGGCCCTTCAGCCAGGAAGTGCAATGGGGGGCTGGGGGGCAACCATCATATGCTTTCACACACCCTTCCTGCTTACCTTCCCCAGATTTCTCCAGGTACCCATTTGAGCTTACAGAGTCACGCCACTGACCCCCGTCCCAAACTAAATAACTGGTCACAACTGGGATTGAACCCGTACCCCTTGGACAAAGGATTCCCACGCCAGCGCGCCAACCACTCAGCCAGGACGGCTAAACAGCATCTATTCAGGCTACCTATCCAGGCTACCTACCTCGCTGGACAGCAGTCAGCTGTTGATGCCTCATCATGCTTACTGTATCACCGTACCATCACAGCGCACAGATAAACGTTTAAAGAAAAATACAAGGCAAAGGCTAGAGACTATTAAAACACTTTAAATTATACTCGATGAAACAATCGGGTAAAACAATTAAGATAATTTTAAAAACTGAGTTTTACTTTCGAGAAGTTTTTCTTTTTTTCGTAGCTTTACTCTTCAGTTTCGTTTGCCAAAACCCGGGTTTACTGCCCAGGGCAATTACCCCTCCTGTCCCCCTAGATACAATTCCGTTCCAACATACCTTAAGAGCAAGAGTATGGTTTTTCTCGTGTAGTGTGGAATTTAAAGAATGGAGTTTTTTATTTTCGTCTTGAAGTTCAACTATCATTTCTTTGACACTTTCCTCTAGTGGCGGGGCTTCATCTAAAAAAAGAAAGAAAAATAAGTCACGCGTTGGGTTTAGCTTTTATAAAAGATATAATAAGCAGCTTATTATATATTGAATAAGGTTAAATCTATTAAGCGTATAAGTTTCCAAATAATAAAATGTTTTAGATATAAAAATATCCATTAAGACGTTTAGAGGATCACTCTCTGTGAAACTATGAGATCCAACAGTACCCCATATTATTAATAAGTGAATATTTTGGTACCTAAGTAGATAGCATTAACAATGGGCAGGTCCAGGAGTCCACAGTTGAGAGAGGGGGTAATATTCCAGCGAAAAGCACCTTGTGTCCAAATTTTTTGTATTCAAAATATACACAATAGCTACAAAACTTTCACCTAGTTTGTATGCACACGAAAAATGGCGCTAGTATTTAAATGAACCACAAGCATAAAGATTACTTAACGAATTCAAATGTTAGGTATAATAAAAAAAATTATTCAAGTTTTCATGTCTTTTCATTTTTACACAAGCAGAATACTCCTAGTGCAAATTGTCAATGCACTGATTTTTCTCTATCAAAGATTGCAATAATTGAAAGATTTCCCGGTCTCCAGCTATCAAAAATGTTGAAATTCTTACCATACCGACAAAAATGAGACTGAGGATTTGATTACGTAGATGCCCTGCGGAAGATCAGCGGCTAGACTAAATCAAATTGTGTAGATACACCGAAGCTCTCTTTCTCGTTTCGATGCGTAATTAGGTGTCAGTTGTAGTGTCAAAAGGAATTTTTTCAGATAGAACTTTCTCCCTGGTGAAGAAGTACAGCCTTGTACTTTGAAGATACTATCTAATCTCTTAAACAGTTTTCATCCAGACATTGTCTTTAACCTTTCTATGAGTTCTGTATAATATATCTAGCACTTTGCGCACCAGGTGAAGAAGAAATGAAGAGATTCAAGAGAGCAAAAAATTTCCTTGACAAGTGTCTAGGGACCATGGACACGTTCCATGACATGCCACATGGAGTAAAATCTGGGGCATATCTAATCTGGGCATATGGGCTAGAGCGACAATTGTCAAGGGATCATGGCAATTGTCAAGCAAGAATTTTCTCAACAATTGTCGACCTGAAAATCTCGTCCCCAGAGGCAGTTATTTGGCCTTTCAACTGTGTTGAATAAAATTTCTATCTGGAAATTTTGGTCTATTGGAAAAAAAAAAGAGTGCGAAAGAGAGGGTTCGTTGACTTGGCGCATCAGGTGAAGAAAAAATGAAGAGATTCAAGAGAGCTAAACATTTCCTTGAAAAGTGTCTAGGGACAATGGACACGTTCCGCGACATGCCACATTGGCTAAAACCTGGGGCATATCTAATCTGGGCATATGGGCTAGAGTAATAACTGTCAAGGGATCATAACAACTGTCGAGGGATGTCACGTTACACGTTCACACGAGGGATGTCATGTGACACGTTCCAGACGTGTCACATGACCCAATAGGCTTAAATCTTCCTCTAAGTAAGAAGTGCTATCGGCGAAGTCATATATGATTCATAATCATATGAGAAACATCTCCTAATTCAAACATCTCCTAATTCAAACCAGCGTTTTAAATATACTGTAAAATATTATTAATGAAGTTTTCTAGCCAAAAATGTCCAGAGAACTGCAACTAGTCAATGTCCAAAGTCAATGTCAATGTTCTCAATGTTCTAGCCAAAAATGTCCAGAGAACTGCAACTAGTCAATATAGATTCCTTCATTGCATCCGCTTGCCTAGAATGGAAATAAACGATTTTGGTTTCTCACACGTATATAGTGACTTGCCGTCATGATTTCCATATCACATCTCAGAATCGATACAATGTCGATATTAATTCTGGAAAAGGAGAATGAAGGACGTTCGAAACAGAAAAATAAAAGCTAGGAGTCATAGAGAAGAATGCACCTAACTGATTCTTTTCTCCTCAGAAGTATACAAGATTCATTTTAAAAAATTTGGTTCAATAAAATCCACGTTTTCTTCTTATTAATCGTACTGAGGGAAGAATTATAAAGGTACGACTCAAACCAAGGAATTCTGTAGCCAAATGACCCAAAAGATTAAGTAGCACAAGATTGGCTACGAAACAAGCAAGAGAGAATAAAAAAAAAGTTTTTACAAAATCTAGTGACGGATCTGGATACACAAACCAACCAAAAGAGTCAATGTCAAAATGAGATGATGAAAAGATAAGTAAATTTCCAAAGTCATTGACAATTGTAATTAAGAAGAAATCAAATTGATGTTTGCAAATGGAAGGATATACTAATACTGCTAACAACTCACCGCAACACAGAGCCACCTGAGCCCAACACAGCTACGCATGCTCTTCCTATATCCCAATCTATTCAAAGTCTCCCTCTTTATACCCTCCAAGGAAGTTCCCATTTTCCTTAAATCTTTCCTTACGACGTCTTCTCACCCCAATCGAGGATGAACTACTTTCCGTTTGGCCCTAGATGGCTTGCTGACAAGGACGATCTTTGGCAATCTGTCATTCTTCATCTGGAAAACGTGTCTTAGCCAAATCAGCCTCTCTCTCAATATAGCCCTAGAAAGCGGGATTGAACCATCTTTTGTACTGACTACTGTTTGAAATACAGTCAGGCACTCCGTTACCCAAAACAAATCAGTAGGCAATTTCTCTGGAAAACATATAGCAAATCTTCCTCCACCCTTTGCAACGCCCATGCTTCAGAACCATATTTGACCACTGCCACTACTGTAGCTTCCAATATTCTAAACTTGGTTCGCTCGCCTATCCTCCTATTCTTCAAAACTCTTTTCAACTATGAGAAAACACCTTGGGCCTTGGCTATTCTACTTATAACATCTTCGCTGTAATCTTTGCTACTAATACTACCAAGGTAAGTGAAGCTGTCCCATTGATCTATCTTTTTGTTCCCCAACTTCACCTTTTCATCTTCGCTTGTTCCAAGCCTAAGCGAAGTACTATCAAATAGCAGCTAAGTGTTATCAAATATATTTGATAACTAATTAGAACAGGGTAGAAATTTTAAATCGCCAATCTGAAAATTTCGTAATTTTGTTTACAAAAAAAAATCGAACAAGAAATAAGATGAAATAAAGTTTGTTCCAAACATGAAATAAAAGAAACATGGCATACAGCATGAAATAAAAAGACATGTAATCCTTACTTACCCATACCTTAAGCGTGTAAGGAAGCCTATAAGAGAAAATCAATCAAAAATCAAATACACATTAGACAACAACACAAATACAAATTAAACAAATTTTCCTTCAGTCCTAACACAAAATTTATTCACGCCTTTCATCCTCAACCCACCAAAATAACTCTTATACAAACAAATGACCCAAAGACTCAAAGTACTGGATAATTGCACACATGAATTAACAACCATTTAAATTCATTAACTGCAAAAATCTACATAACTTCTCTATTAAGCACTCCCTAGGATTCACGCTCCTGCATCCACGCAAGACATCCATACCTTATTTCCCTCATTATCAATAGCTACTACCTAAACATTAGACCTTTTTGCATGTAACTTCACGTGAAGTTTTGATATAAGGGATAAAAAAAAAGATTTTGTCGTCACGACCTCAAGTCCCCAGAATTTTATAGGACTCTATGTACCTTATAAGTTCAAACTTGTATTAAATACAATGAACAATATTTAGGTCAGAAACATAAACAAGAGAGGAGAGAACTCGGAGCGCAGACAAATTAAAACAAACAAACAAAATTACATGCCTGATTCAGGAAGGGCACCAATTTTAAACCTAAACATAAATAAGCACAGGGTTTTACAATTCAATAAAAAGGTAGAATGCAGAAACGTTTACAGTTCTCATTCACAGTTCATTTTGATTTATTTTTATTTTATAAATGCACAGCCTTTTCTAGTGCGTGTAATACTAACTTGCAAATGGTAAATTGAATTCTGGCAGACCCACACCAAGAAAAGCACAACGATGTAATGCTTAGACCTAAATATTGTTGAACAGACAGTCTGACAGTCATCTTATCTAGCTTATGCTTACCGCTTAAAGTAAGGATGCTGAAAGCCGTTGAAGGATTAGACTATTTCTCTAGCAGTAATCAATTGCTAAACATATACCAGCAATAGAGTCCTTTTTCATGTCCATGTTCACCGCTTATAATAATAAATAATTTTTATTCTTTCCCTTTATCACAATGCAATAACATGGGTATCGTCAAACAAAAAAAAAAGGAGAAAAACGCAAAAAGACGCAACATAAAGAACACACATGATGAGCTATCACTTCGATTTGAGGATATTGTCGTTGTAGTACTTCACGTGGTATGGAACGAAGGAGTTTAAAAATCTTGTCGTTGAGTGTGTAGGCGGGCATTTTAACAGTTCTTTTCCCTCTTTAAAAGTTGCCAGCCTCGTCTTGTGTGCGTGAGTCACTGAAGTAAACTGAGGCAGGATATCTCGGTGCGTTGGGGACTTCAGGGTGTCAGCTCCAAACTTCATCAGCGTTTCGTGCCTCCTTTCATCCAGGGTTGGGAGCCTGAGTTCGCTCAAGCTTTCTTCGTAGTTTTTGTAATTTGATCCAAGAATTAGTTTGCAGGCTCTTGTCTGAATTGTTTCAAGCTGACTTCTGTGTTTCTCTGTGAGCGATGGGTGCCAGACAGGACAGCCGTACATGACTATGGGCATTACATAAGTTTTGTAGCACGAAAGAAGGAGTTGTTCTGTCATTCCAAACCTTCTGAGATTTGCGAAGGATTTTAGAAGACCAGCTGCTTTTGCTGTGATCTGGTTGAAGTGATCTCCGAACGTAAAATCGTCACTTAGTGTGATGCCGAGTATTTTGACTGATTTCTTTGTTTGGAGAGGTGCAGATTCGTCAATGCTCTTCTTCTTCAGGAAGTTGACACGCAACACACAGCTTTTCTCGAGACTTAGCTGGAGCTTCACTTGATCAGCTTGATCCCGAAGCTCTGCAACCAGGGGCTCGAGTTGGTCGTGTGTTTGTGAAAGGAATCGTAGTAGACTTATTGAACAATCATCTGCGAACTTGTATCTTTGTTTATGTTGTCTCATCAGTCGGTTGATTACAATGACAAATAAGATGGGACCTAGCTTGCTTCCTTGGGCTGCTCCACATGTGATGTCTTGGAAGTTGGATGCTTCCCCGTTTTCAAGTTGTACGCACTGTTGACAACCAGAAAGGAAACTTGCGATGATGCACAGCAGAAACTGCGAGACCTCCAGGGCACGGGCTTCATTGATAACAGTCTCGTGGTCAAGGAGATCGAAAGCTTTCACGAAATCAGAAATTATTATATCAGCAAGGGCCTCCGAAATTTCTAGGTACTCTAGTAGATCATGAAGTAATCTTACAAGATAATGTGTTGTGCTGTGCCCTCGACGAAAACCGAACTGCACTACTTCTGCTTTTATGTTCTACTTCTGCTAGTAGCCACTGTAGAATAAAGTCTTCAAAGACTTTCGAGATGATGGGCGTCTTTGAAATCGGCCTAAGGTCTGACGGTGAGGTCGGTGATGTTTTCTTCGGAATAGGTGTGATAAATGCCTTTTTAAACTTATCTGGAAAAACGCCTTCAGGTAACAAATTACTCAGTTAGCATGACTCAGCTTCAGTTAAAGCATGGATGCCTTCAAGCCGTGGCTAGTTAGGCCGTTGCTCTAGCCGTAACCCTGTGCTACGCACATACCAACAATATATTCCTTTTTCATATGGGATTCCATCAAGCCCATGTTCACCTCCCAATATATCTGCCACTCTCCCGACGTACTATCCAGTCTTATATGCCGATCACCCCATCACTTCCAGTCTTCTTGTCCCAGTCCTGCGCCCAAATGTGCTCGTTGTGCCGGCCCTCATATTAGTACGAAAGAAAATCCATGCAGTGCCTCACCAAAATGTGCCAATTGCAATGGTGAACATGTGTCCTTTAGCATATCATGCTCCGTTCTCCGTGGTTTTGCAAGTCAACAAACCTCTAAATAACATTACAAATTTCAATCATATCGCACAATATCAATGGCACAAAAAATAAAGATGCTTAAATTGACGATCTGTACGAGAACTTCGACGGTATCTGCCTGCAAGAAACCTTGTTAACCGCCTCTAGCGGAAACTTCCTTCATCGAAGCTCTGTTCATTCGGTTTTTACTTCTGATGCAGTTACCACGCGTGGCCGCCCTTCTGGAGGTCTGGCCTGTATTTTTTTTAAAAAGTATTGATTTTTTAAACCCATCCCTTTTTTATTCGGATAAGCACATTCTTGCTGTTACCCATCCCTTTTTTATTCGGATAAGCACATTCTTGCTGTTAGAGTAAATAGTACTGTGTTTGCTAATGTTTATCTTCCATATAAAAATAATACAGTAGAGTCAATAAATAGATTTGCTATTACATGCAAGTCTTTAAAGTCTGTGATGAATCGTGTCAAGGAAGATAAACTTGATTTTATAGTTCTTGGTGACTTTAATACGGATTTGGATGAACAAAGTTATCGATCTTGAGAAATATTGGAGTGCATGCCCCTTACGTGATTCTGAAGAAAGATTTATCGTACTCCTACATCCATCAATCTGGTAGCGTTTCTAATATTGATCATATAATCAGTTTGTCACAGCTAGAATGCTCGATTATTCATGTTGATATTGAGACTAAAGATATTGACCATCTATCGCTTTCATTTACTACTAAACTGAAACGTAACCTTTGCAATGTTGCCCCTACTGGGAATTCTAAATGGTTTAAATGTAGTAATTGGAAAAGAGCCGATATTGCTTTATATATATTGTCTTTATCTACATTGCTTAGTTGTATTCGTGTGCCTTGCCATCTACTCCAATTGCAAGTAAAGGGTAGTAAGCGTGATCTTGACAGATATTATGATGATATAATTAGATGTATGAAAGAAGCTGAAAAAATTGCGGTTTCCAAAGAGCGTATTCGTATAAAAACGCGGAAATCTATATGGGCTGCCGATCCTGAATTAAAGAATTATAAAAATAAGGCAAAACTTTGGCTTCGAATTTGGGTTGATTGTGGTAGACCTACAACGGGGTCTGTTGCGGATATAGAGCAGAAAACAAAGAATGATTATAAAAAGTACCTTAAATCCATTCGTTATAAGGGTACGGAATTTCCAGCCTCTAAAAAGGATTGGTCTAAATTGATCAATCCTGAGAAGCTGGATAAAAGTGATCTTTATAGTAGCGATTCGATTTCTAATTCAACTTGGTATGTTCACTATTCGGGAATTTTTTCCAAAATTAATTTTTTCGTGCTGTCACATTATTCTCGGTTACTTTCTAAAATTCTTCCGCCTTCGCTTCATCAAGGCCATATTATTCCAGTATCAATAACTGCTGTTGAAAATGCAATTAAGCAACTGAAATCTTCATCCATTGATATTGATGGTATTAGTGTAAATAATATAAATCCAAAGTGTGTTGTTCTTTTATTTCATTTGCAGTTGTTGTTCCAAATGTGTTTAACATCTTCTCTGGTTCCGGATAGCTTTCTTTGTGGAAATGTCACCTCAATTCTAAAGCGGGGACAACCCCCTTCTCAATCTTCATCTTATCGCCCTATAACCACTACGTGTAACTTGAGTAAAATCCTTGAATATATCTTAATTCCTCGTTTAAATGAAAATATAAATTTCCGATCGAATCAATTCGGGTTTCAATCTGGTATTGGTTCTCAACATGCACAGCGTGATCTTTCTTCCGCCCTTAAGAATAGCATGGCTGAGGGGTCGCCACTTTATATATGTACTTTGGACCTTTCTAAAGCTTTTGACAATGTAGTTCACAGTCAAGCTTTTTTTTCCTTTTTAATAATGGTCTAAATCTTTAAGTCATTTTTCTTCTTCGTTTTTGATATGAGAATTCTTTCCTTCGAATTAATAAATCGGGATCTCCGTTTGTCCGTTTATGTCAAGGTGTCAAGCAGGGAGGGGTTTTATCACCTAGTATATTCAAAATGTGCATTTCTGGTATTTTAGATGAAATTAGATCAAATTATTTTATTGGACTCTCAGATGTTTCTTATCTTGCTTATGCAGATAACCTTTTACTTTTGTGTAAAAATAAGCAATGTCTCTCGTTTATGGTCTCAAACGTTTCACGTCTATTTTCTCGAATTGGTCTTTCTCTTAATGTTGAGAAATGTGAATTTCTAGTTTTTAATGGTCCAACTTTCTCTAATGCTCCCTTAGCTTGTCGCGGTTTTTCTATACCCTTTGTTTCCACCTTTCGGTGGTTGGGTACTACTGTTACGAATTCTATTTCTTGCCTACGGCAGTGCACTGTTCGTGATGTTCAGAAGAAAATTCAAATGGGCTATTCTAAGATAGTTGCTAATCGAGGGAAGTATAAAAGACGTGCACTCGGTAGACTATATGCTACATTCTGTGGTCATTCTGTCCTATATCTTTCTGGTCTTTATCCCCTTCTAAAGAAAAAAGATGTTAATCAGATTCGGACTTTTTATTTTAGATATTGTAAATTTTTACTTTATCTCCCCCCTTGGTATAGCAATATAAGTGCAAAATTCACCCTCCTGCATGGAAGGTTGTCGGAATAAGCATTTTATCGTTTATCGCCTCATCATCTTTTGGTCCGTCTGTTCGGTTAATGTCATTTTAGCGTAGTGTTTTTTTTCTATTTATAGTGTATTTTATTTGCAGTGTATTTCATTTTTTTTTCTTTTTGTTACTCCACAAGTGCCATAACTTGTTATGATGAGGGTTATAAATAAATTATTATTATTATTATTATTATTTCCCAGCTATCAAATATAATGGAAACTTTTCCATTATAATGGATATTTTTCATAATAATGGAAGAATCGAGCGTGATGAACAGTGAATCCTCTGATAGAACCTCAACAGCTTGACTCTAGTTCGGTATTGTGGAGTAACATGAGAGGTGTAGCATAAATGCTACATAAATATAATAAATATGGTAACGACGGCAATGAGGGGGGGGGAGAATTAATGCCAGGTTTTTCTTCTCAATTGGAAATCTGGGGAAGGTATAGCGGAAGGGTGTGCGAAAGCATAGGATGTTCGGCCCCCAACCCCCCATTGCACTTCCTGGCTGAAAGGCCAAGAAACAGAGATCAGCACCGCCGGTAGGGACGGTAAAGTCTAATGCCGTATTCGTTACCTTTTTTTTACCTTCTTTACATATCATACGAATATTCCTTACTTGGCAATTAATTCAATAAAAATTAAAAACTAATTACTTAAGAGCTTAATTAAAATTAATTAATATGACTTTAAAATTAATTAAAATATTAATTAAATAAATAAATAAAAAATTGAGAAAAAAATTAAAGCGTAATATTTAAAAACCATAATCCGAAACATGACACTTTGCTGATTTTTTCGATTTGAACAGGAAACAAAAATGGTAAACAAGAAAAATAAAAAATAAAAACCTGTTTACATCATTAATAAAAAATATAGTGTGAAAAATAACAAAATAATTAATAGTCTTCGATCAGCAACATACCCAGCACAATATGCTAAAATACTACTAAAATATTATAATATTACATTACATTCAGTATGATATTATAAACGTAAAAGAAGCCCCCCACCCTCCGCATCATTTTCAAAATATTTCTAATAAAGTTTTCACGTTGTTCAATGAGTAAACAATATCTTAGTGTTCCTCAGAGAATCCCCAAGGGACGTTCTGTGTAGGTCTAGGGACAGACAATGGAATTTAACGAATTATCGGGTTTGACGGGGAAGGGATTCACACGTTAAACACCTTACTAGTAGAGATCCATATTTCAAACATTAGATTAACAGTTTATGTTTATTTTTTAGATTAGTTGGGGAAAAAAAAATGCAGCGAAACATTTTTTTTTTTACTGATCCTAGGTTTATTGACGTTTATGTCTCCACTTTCACAACAATTTTTCCTTCATAAGTCCCACTTTCAATTGTTAACAAAATTATCATTTGAATCGAGTAAACAGAACTGTTGAAAAACTGCTTTCAATGTATTTTTTCCCATATAAAGCACTATATCATTTTTCGATCAGATTTTATAGAACTTATTTTGCATGCGCTCAATGTATGAGCAACGAAGTTTTACGATCATTTTGCAGGTTATTATCATTTTTTTTTTTTTTTTTTTGAAATTTAATTTACTTAAATAAAGTAGAGGGCGCAATTAATAGATGAAAATAATTAATAAATCATGAATTAGCTAATGAAATAAAAACAAAATAATAGTAATTAAAATAATTAAATTAATAAATTGAGGAAACATTTTAAAATACATTATCAAATTAATTAGTAAATTAATTTAATGACAATAAAAAATAATCGGATCGACATAAAACACAAGCAAGACAAGAAACACAAAGTAGGTTGTTGTAGCCAAATTTTGACAAAATTTTCATTTATTAAATTTCATTATTAAATTAAATTTCTAAAAATGACAAAATGATAATAACCGTTTAGATTATTTATTTAAATTTTTGGCACCCCTAAAATTTCTGCGTCTGGGGCAAGTGCCCACTCTGTCCCTCCCCTGAAACCAGCTCTGGTGAGAAACCATATTGTTATCAGGGACGAAAACAACATTAAAACTGACTTGTGTTCACCGTCGAAATCAAATAAATTAATGAAACTAAAAATAATAAATTAAATAAAATAAATTAAATTAATAAATTAAATAAATAAATTAATTAATAAATTTAATAAAATAAATAAAATAAAAATAATAAATTTAAAAAAAAATGAGGGAACCTATGCTGTTTTCTGTGACAAAAAAGTAGCACAATTGATATAATACAGCTTTAAACTAACAAAAATATTTATCTATAGACTTTTCAGAAATGGCATCTTTAGGAAAAAAGTTACGAAAAGTTTTGTTTTATACTTAATGTTATGCTTCATTTGCATTTTTCCTGTCTGTGTTGCGCCCTTGTTAATTTGCGCAAGGGTGTGAATATAGTAGTGTATGCCCAAAAAACACACACACACACAAATACAATAACAAACAGAAGCACGGACACACAAAAAAAGTAGAAGACTACTAATTACCCATTAGATTATTCTTTCTCAGGTTAGAAAATTTTTCTTACCGCTTTCGTTTAAGCTTTCCCCTTTGAGGGCCAAAGCCAACTTATTTCTGCTTCCTAAAAGCCTCTCAAAGGCTCGAATAATTTTGGCAACGGCAGACGACGAGACTTGAACACGGCTAGCCAGCTTCTCATCAAGCTCCGTCCTGTCCCATGTGGATAACAGGGCCAGAAAAGAATTAGTTGACTCGTCATCTGAAAAATAGAAACGGCATTTGGATTTGTTTTTATTTCAATATCTTTCACCCCCCTCCCAACTGCATGAGTGCATAATAGCAAATAAAAAAAATGAGGGAGATGAGCTTTATTACTATAAGTACTTTTTTGAAAATTCCTTTTTTTTTATTATTTTGGACTTCAAAAAATTACTTGGGCTATTTAGAAAATTTTACTAGGCTTTTTTCTAGACTTTTTTTTAATGTTTGTCTTGGTCCAATTTTTGATCCCCCCAGAGCAATCATATATGTGTATACATGAAAGAGGTACGGTAGAAAAGTAATGAGACTGGCGATACTGCAAGCAATCTGGTAACCATGCGCTGTTGTCCTTTAGATAGGATGTGTATAAGAACCCTTCCATTGCTCAGTTTGATTTTTCACTCCGTCCATTAGCTACGCGATTTATGAGACTGCGATTAGTGAGGTTGTGTTTTGGTTGTGCGTCACGGATTATCTCAATAGTAACTGAAACTCTGAGAAAATACTCACAAAAAGTAAAGGAATCTTAACGAAAAATTTCACCACAAGATTCGGCTTATCAGAGAACCCTACTGTAGAGGTTTCAAGCTCTCATTTCCAAAAATGTGGAATTTTGTATTTTTGCAACAAGAAAGATTACGAATGTGTCCTAAAATATCGGGAGGGGGCTCACTCGAACGGAAATTAAAATTTTAGTGCTCTTGGAGATAACGAAAATGATTAGCCATCATTTTGGGACTTTTGAAACCATACAAAAGGCAGTAAACAGACATTCTGAAGACCACAACGGTTAAAGGCTTCCAGCGCAGCTAAGAAGAGTGGGAACAACGTCTCCACCGGTGTGTAGCTGTCCAAAGAAACTACCTTGAAGGGGATAATCTTGAAGTTTGAACTTTGAAGACCAGCCTTTGCTTTTAGACCGCAACTCGTATGTATATAAATACATATATATATATATATATATATATATATATATATATATATATATATATATATATATATATATATATATATATATATATATATATATATATATATATATATATAAAAGCGATTATTTGATTTAACACAATTTCAAATCATATTGAAGCATTGAAAATGCTTGTTTCAATACTTTTAATTTCCATGATTTGATTTTCATAATTCAATAGTTTTCACTCACAATTTGAAATATCAAAATTATTTGAAAACATTCCGTCTTTAATAGCCTCGAATAATCGTGATTCTTTTCCTAATTCAAGAAATAAAGAAATAAGTTTTTTCAACAAAAAGTAAGGAGCAACATTAAAACTTAAAACGAACAGAAATCATTACGCATATGAAGGGGTTGCCCCCTCCTCAATACCTCACTCTTTACTCTAAAGTTTTTTAGTACTTTTAAAAAAGCGTCTCATTGTTCTAATTAAACGACCCTTGTGTTTCAGGAGTTATTCTTAAGGAATTGAGACAAAATTCAAACTTTAGCCTAAAGAGCGATGTATTGAGGAGGGGGCAAACCCCTTCGTATACATAATAATTTCAGTTTATTTTAAGTTTTAATGTTGCTCCTTACTTTCTGTTGAAAAAATTAATTTCTGGTCGTGTTTCTAAATAATGTTAGAAAATCGGGCTCCACTTCCCCAGAAAAACCCCCTCCCCAAGGAAATATTCTCTAGACAATTCAATTCTGGTGAAAATTTACCCCGGAAAATCACTCTTAACGACTCCGCACGTAAAACTGAGAAAGAAAAGAAGAAAATAAGACATATAAAAAAATTCCGTATAAAAATTCTGGTAAATTCCCGCCTGACAAGTATACTCCCTGGAAACTTCCCTGCCCATGAAAAATTCCCCCCCCCCGGAAAAACCCCCAGCAGAAAAATTGTCCCCCCACCCGAAAATGATTGCATGCATCCCAATAACAAATACTATGCGTAAACAATGTGCAAATTTTATAGCTTAAAGACCTTTCCCCTGGGGCTGTGGCGGGGGGGATGTTATACCTAAAGGCATAGTTATTGGGCCTTTCAACTATGATGAACAAAATGGCTATCACAAAATTTTGATCTGACGATTTTGGGAAAAGGGGGCGGGGGAGGGGGGCCTAATTGGCCTCTATTATTTTGGTCACTTAAACAGGGCACCAGAATTTTTAATTTCAGTTCGAATGAGCCCTCTTCCTATATTCTAGGACAACTGGGTCGATAAGATCAACCCTGGTAAAAAAAGAAAAAAGAAGCGAACAAATAAACGCGGATCCGTGATCTTTCTTCTGGCAAAAAATGCAAAATTTCACATTTTTGCAGATAAGAGCTTAAAACCGACGGTGTGATTTTCATTAAGATCACTTGACTTTTAGGGGATGTTTCCCCATTTTTTCGAAAATCAGGAAAATTTTCTCGGGGTCAAAACCTTTGATGGATGAGGCTAAGCTTATTGAAATTTATATATTTGAAATCAGCATAAAAAGCCAATTCTTTTGACATGTTTATTGGTATCAAAATTCCGTTTTTTAGAGTTTCGATCACTATTGAGACTCTATATGAGGCTCCTAACGTAACGAACTGTTTGTCTACTACTAAATACAAAAAGTGTAAGTAAATAAGTAACAAGCATAAAAGCAACAAGTAAAGAAGTAATAAGTATAAGTAAAAGGTGTGAAACTAGACAGCAAATCCAGTTTAATGGCGGCAATGACAATTACTTTTGTCGTTGCCCGGATGTAGCGTTTTAGCTGGGATATCTGACAAAAAGTAGCATATAGTGTCCACGTTTGTGGTCGTGTATTTTCTTTGGGGTTTGGTTTGATCATCAACATAAAGCTTCATTTAACTGTTCCCCTGGTCTCCTTAAAAAGTATAAGTCCACCAAACCTATCCTGTCTGTTCAAATTTTACAAGGCCACATTACGTACTTTTACGCACTTGCCATTCTTTTTCTTTACTTTCCAAACCATTTTAATGCGTTCAATGCAATTTGCTAACTGTAAGTATGCTTTTAGTAGATTTAATACATGAAGATGCTGAAAATGTTGAGCATACAGCCAGCTACTAGTTCAGCTGCTAGTTCAGCAGCTACTAGTTCAGCCAGCTACTAGTTCAGCTGAACTTCCAGAGTTCAGCAGAGTTCTGCTAAATATGAAGATGAGAACAACAAGTAACGGTAGCTCTGAAAACAAGAGACAGAGACACTTCACTGAGCAACTATACCTAAAGATGTCTCTGCTGCAGCCGGTATTAACGCTACAGAAGAAGAAATCCCTTAATTTCCTGAAAACTTGCCCAAAATAGGGATTTCATGTTTTATGGAAAAAACTAAGCTACGACAAGAAGAAACTGTTAAGTTAATCCTTTACTATGTAAATAAGAAAACCAGATTCCTTTGAACTACGTCAAAGCCTCCCTTCTGAGCTTTTGAAATTAGTCCAAATACATCTAAAAATGTTTTATGCCCATAAATACCTATAATACATATAGATTCAAAGCGTGAAACCATGAACACTTTGAAATAGAGCTTGCAGAATCCGACCTTTTGAACAGAATAAAATTAAAAAACAAGTTTTATTTTAGCTGAAAGTAAGGAGCGACATTAAAACTTAAAACGAACAGAAATTACCCCGTATATGAAAGGGGCTGTTCCCTCCTCAACGTCTCGCCCTTTGCGCTAAAGTTTGACTCTTTCTCTCAACTCTACTTTTTAAAACAGTAAAAACTTTAGCGTAAAGAGCGGGGCGTTGAGGAGGGAACAGCCCCTTTCATATACGGGGTAATTTCCGTTCGTTTTAAGTTTTAATGTCGCGTTTTTGAGTTAACGTTTTTGAGTTAATCCATATTTTGATTTCGGCTCTCCACAGATGAATAATCAAAAAAAAATTGCATATTTATATTTTTTTTACTAATGGCTTTCTCATATTTTTGATGGAACAATTTTGAGAAAAAAGGAGCGGGGGAGGAGGCCCAGTTGCCCTCCAATTTTTTGGTTACTTAAAAAGGCAACTAGAACTTTTAATTTTTTTACGGACGTTTTCATTAGTAAAAGATATACGTAACTTACGGATTAGCTTACATAACGAACTTCTATATTCGTATTTTTTTATTACGTATATGAGGGGGTTCACCCACTCGTCAAAACCTTGCTCTTTACACTAAAGCTTAAATTTTGTCCTAATTCTTTAAGAATGACCCCTGAATCACAAAGGCCGTAGAATAAACAGTTGAAATTACTAAAAATACTTTAGCGTAAAGAGTGAGGTATTAGGAGGAGGTGTACCCCTTATGTGCGTAATATTTTCTCTCTTTTTAAGTTTTAATGCTGCTCCTTACTTTCAGTTGAAAAAACTTTTTCATATTTATTTTTTCATTGTTTTTTTTTAATAATGCTAGAAAATCCTGCGCTCGCTTAAAGGAAATTTTTTCCCCATAACCAATTCCTCCATGGAAAGTTTCCCCCGATAGCCCCCTCTTCTCAACCCCTCCTCCCATTAAAGAAATCCCCCTGAAAACGTTTGTACACTTCCCAATAACCATTACTATATGCAAACACTGGTCAAAGTTTGTAACTTGCAGCCCCTCCCACGGGGACTGTGAATGAGTAAGTCGTCCTCAAAGACATAGTTATAAGATGTTTCGACTATGCTGAATAAAACGGCTATCTCAGAATTTGATCCGACGACTTTTAGGAAAAATTAGTGTGGGAGGGGGCCTAGGTGCCCTCCAATTTGTTTGAGCACTTAAAAAGGGCAAAGGACGTTTGAACTTTTCATTTCCGTTCGAATGAGCACTATCGCAAAATTCTAGGACCACTGGGTCGATACGATCACCCCTGGAAAAAAAATAAAAACGCATCCGTGATCTTTCTTCTGGCAAAAAATATAAAATTCCACATTTTTGTAGGTAGGAGCTTGAAACTTGAACTGTAGGGTTCTCTGATACGCTGAATCTGATGGTGTGATTTTCGTTAAAATTCTATGACTTGTAGGGGATGGTTCCCCCTATTTTCTAAAATAAGGCAAATATTCTCCGGCTCGTAACTTTTGATGGGTCAGATTAAAGTTGATGAAATTTATATATCTAAAACTAGCATTAAAATATGATTCTTTTGATGTAACTATTGGTATCAAAATTCCGTTTTTTTAGTTTTGATTATTATTGAGCCGGGTCACTCCTTACTACAGTTCGTTACCACGAACTGTAGTAAGTACTGACATTTGGAGGAGTAGCAATAGAAGTTATCTCGATATCCACGATCATCGGAATTCGGAACCAATCTGATGTCACGAAAATCTTCAAATATTTACTCGAAACTTTCAAGGAACAGGGAACGGCTCCTGGAGAGGAAGGCGAAGAAAAGAATAGGTACAGTAGAGGTAGATGTGAACATAATTTTGGACCTACTTCAAATACTGTTCTTTTTCTATCCACTCGAAGTGAAGTTTAACAAGTTTTTGTTTAACGTTCATTGATACTTATAATAAAAGAAGGAAAAACAAATCTGGGTAACCTGAGGGTTTAGAAAGAAAGTGCTGGGTACTAGGAAGAGTATTGTTACGAAAAAGCACGTAGCATAGGGGATTTGACCTTATCTAATGCTACAGCTGAAATCCTGAATTATTTTTTTTCTCTATTCATCCACCTTGTCTTTATATTGAAAGTTACAAAACTGTTACGCCTATTCTCGAGTCCAACATATTCCCCCAAAAACTTTTATCACAGAAAATCCCCCCGACAGTGCACCCAGATTGTAAATTTGACCAGCCGAAAGGGAACAAATAAAAAAGAGCGAAAGTGAACAAATAAAGGGAACAAAAGAGCGAAAGGGAACAAAGGGAAAAAAGAGCGAAAGGGAACAAATAAAAAGAGCGAAGAAAAGCGTCGAATTGTACATCAGCTATCATGAATGAGGGGCGGTGGGTTATTGTGTAGACAGGAAGGATACCAGATGCCTAAACGAGCACATTTAAATACCCCAATAGTATAAACTTCCATGAACCTTCAGATATTTACAAGAACGGATATGGGGGGGTGTAGGAATTAATTTATCTTCATTTAGAATAAGCCTGAACAAGGGTGCTGCAGGGTGATATCTCCTTCGATATTGCAGAAAAATGTTTCTGAAATTTATTTTAAATCTTCATTCAGCTAAACTAATTTGCTTCGTATGTCATAAAATTATATTCAATGATGAGGAAGCAGCCGTCAGGAATTACTTATAAGGGAATTTGGATCATTTTGTATTCGTGGGAGGGAGCATATTAATACCAAAATATCTTAACTCTTCTAGAGTCTTCAGATATATTTGGAATTAGTTTTAGGGAGACAGAGGGAGGTAAAAATTGATATCTAACCCCTCTTGATTTCTGGGTCTTGGTTATGAAAGTAAAGAGTAAAATTAAACCTTAAAACGAGTAGAATTTATTTCGTGTGGGAGGCTGCACCCTCCTCACTCCTCCTTGTGGTTGTAGAAACTTCCGAAAGATGCCCATTCGATCGGAAAATGAGAGTTCTAGTGCTTTTTTTTAATTCAGAAGTGTTTGGAGAGCAACCAGTCCCTTTTCTAGAATCATTTTTGATACCTGGCCCTTTTGTAACGCTTTAGAACGTCTGATCAACTTTTCAAAGTTCCTATTACAAACAGACTAATAAAAAATATCATTCAATTCGCATCCAAGGAAGACATAACCCCCAGAGCCCATGGGATACGGAATATTCTTTACAGATACATTTTACAGTGGAAAAAGGAGGTGATAAAATATATTTGGTCTTGAGAGTCCAGTGGCATGAACCTTTCATGAATTTTTTTTTTTTTTTTTTTGGTTAAAAAGATCATCAATATTTGGCTGTGGGAAATGGGAGAAGTTAGGGGCCTGGAAACGAGCCAAATAAACTTGGGCCTGGGAAACTAATACAAAACATTATTCAAGCCTTTCATTTCTTTGAAATTGGTCCCTCCTCTAAGAAAAGGAGCCCCAAAAAGCGCTGAATTTTTCCAACTGACCTAAAATTTATATAAGAATCTGAGCTAAGGGACCCCGTAAAAAATATTTTAGAAAATGCTTCACCTCAAAATGCAGCCCAAAAAAGGGCCAGAAAACTGCCGGAAAATATTTCCTACCCACTTCAAATAGAAAGGGTATTTTAGAAACTTGGGAGGGGGATCATTCGATTTAAAAAAGTTTCCTCTTCAAAGGCCGTAAGCTGTTGGCGGGCAATCTTCCCCGCTCTGGGTTCCATTTCTTATGTGATACCTGTTTTGTTCAAAAACTTATTAGACAAAATGTCTAATAAGTTTACCTTCGGGGTTGATATCACCTCCAAAGCCCTAATGTTAAACTTTATCTTACTCTGCTAAGGTCACTCAGCCCCCCCCCCCCCAATACAGAAAAGAATTAAAAGGAATAAATACAATATACACCATATATTCTGGTTATATTTTGGAGTAATGGTAGAATATTTTAAAGTGCTATTTGTTCTCCATTATTCTTATTTGTCATACTCTCTCTGTAGTGGCTCAATTTTGCGCGTGGGGAAATTTTCCACGATCGGGAATTATCTGGATTGAGGGATTTTTGGGGAAGGGGTCCAAGTTGAATTTTCATGGGGGGGGGGGTAAGCCTATCACTGTAAAACAGTTGGTTTGCTTCAGTTTGGGATGATAATTGAACATATCGTTTGTCCCATCCAACAAAATAATATTTTTAACAATTTCTTATTGATGTAGCAGTAAAGTAAATGTTCTAATAAAATGTACTATTGTTCTTTTTTCTAGAGAAGTTTTCAAATGAGTATTTCTTTTTCTCTAGAAAGTTTCTTGGAAGATTTCCGAGAATTTCAATTGGAAATACCAGCTATAATTCACGTAGTAACGCTGCTTGGTAGTTTCCGCCTCGAAAAACATACCAGAATCAGACAGAAAATGGCTTTAAAACCTAAATGAAAGTGAGAAAGTGAAAGTGAGAAAATGTGAAATGAAAGTGAGAAAAACTAATAAAACTGAGAAAAATGTGAATAAAAATGCTCACCACTAGCATCCGTTTCTTCGACTACTTCTGCATCAAACCTCTGTAGAATGATGCGTACATCTTCGTTAAACATATTCCAATATCTATTTACTAAATTTAATACTGTATCATCTTGGATTTGTCGTTTCTCTAGCTGTTCAATTCTTTGCTTGAGTTCAACTTCGGTCTTTAATCGCAGCTCTAATCTCTAGAATATTTTTTTTTCAGACACAAATATTAAAAACTTAAAAATGCTGAAAAGATAATACATTCCTAGTTTTTATAATTAATATATTATTCCTCTGGTGGAAACAGTTTCCAGGATTTTTTTTTTTTTATATACGAGACTTTCAATATGGACTTTTTTCCTATTTTATTTTGAAAATTGATGATCATATGCAGATGAAAGTTCCAACTCTCTGCTACTAATAAGAGTAGAATATTGATGCTCGGGCACGTTCTTGAGACACCAAACTGAGCACCTGACCAATTAGTCCCGTAATTTATTCCCCCTGAAACTGAAAGAAATAGGAAGGAGAGTAATAAAATTTATTCAATTAATATAGAATTATATTCGATAATGTGCAAGCGTGCATCAGCAATTATTTAGGAGGAAGGTGGATCATTTTACAGTTGGGGGAAGGGAGCATATTAATGCCAAAACATTTTAACTCTTCTCAAGCCTTCAGATATATTTGGCATTAATTCCAGGGAGGCAGGGGGAGGTTTTTTATGAAATAAAAAAGGCCTTTGATTGGGTTTGCCTATGTTGTGAGTCTTTCTAAAAGCTTTAGGAAAGAGAATGGGAAAAAAACACAGAATACTGAAAAGAAGATCTTATTAAGGGAGAGAACATGAGGGCTCCAAAACCGTGGGTGCAAATGGAATCATTTGAAATTCAATTACTAATATTTTCAATTTTTCAATTACAGCTCAACTAGATTTTTCAATTCCCCAATATTGCCACGTGAAACTGTGAAAATGAATCAGCAAAACTAATTAGCTAAATTTGACAAAGAAATGGGGGAAAAAAATGAAAGAAATGGGAAGGGAAGCAATGAAATTGTTACACAAAATCCTGAAAGTCAATTACTAGTTGAAAGTCAATGACTAGTATTTTCAATTCGCCAATGTTGCCACGTTAGACGGAGAAAATGAATCAGTAAAACTAATTATCTAAATTTGACAAAAAATGGGGAAAAGGATGAAAGAAATGGGAAGGGAAGCAATAAAACTGTTACACAAAATACTAAAAAAAGGACCAAAACCGTTCAAGTCCAAAAACGTGGGGACAAATGAGAACAGTCTAAAGTCAATCACAGCAGTAGTTTAGCGACTGCTGGAAGTGGCGTTGGGCTGAGAAGTCATTATGTTATATTTGATATAAACAAAGTAAGCTAAAACTGCAGCTTAGCGACTCTTCCGAATTAAACATTATAAAACAGAAAGAGTAGTATAACTAGATCCCCTACTTTATGCTCTTTTTCTCCTAACAGTGGTGCCCCCTCCTCAACCTGATGGCCCAAGATATAGATAAACAAGGAGAGAAAGATAAGAGACGGATAGATAATTTTATCTGACAAAGAAAAAAAAAGAAAAAAAGAAAAAAAAAGAACAATTTTGCTGCAACTGCTAAGAAACCCCCATAAGAGCTTTTTGGCAGCAGGTGGGAGTCTTCCATTCAATATATTCTAAAAAATACTATTTTATATTATCCTATATGGTAATAATACTAAATCCACACATATATAACAAACACCCTACTTACATAAAACGCATGCATAAATTCTATTCTTTTGCAAGAAAAAATGTTTTGGCTATGGACTTCAAGGTTATCAAATGACGTGTATTTCGTATTGCCACCGGTATTATATCCCATACACAGGGAGCAAAATTTCTTATTCTCTAGTCGTATTTCTATATTGATTTACCAGAGCTAAAAGAAATAATCTTTTCTTTTAGTTTTCTTTTATTACGGTAATTTTATATACAGAACTAAAAGAAAATAACTAATATAATGGCATCCTTACATTATAATTAAATAAAAAAAACTAGTTTTTTTAAACTGAAAGTAAGGAGCGACATTAAAACTTAAAACGAGCAGAAATTACTCCGTGTGTGAAAGGGGCTGTTCCCTTCTCAACGCCCTGCTCTTTACGCTAAAGTTTGACTCTTTCTCTCAATTCTACTTTATTCTACTTTCATACACGGAGTTTCATACACACTCCTTACTTTCAGTTAAAAAAAACTAGTTTTTTTTTTATTTAATTTGAGAACCTTTTTGAATTAATGCATGTTTGATTTTGGCTCTCCGCGCATAAATTATTAAAATGAAATTTGCATATTAATTCTTTTATTGGCTAAATGGCTTTCTCTTAATTTTGATCTGACGATTTTGAGAAATAAGGGGTGGGGAAGGAGGCCTAGTTGCGCTCCAATTTTTCGGTTACTTAAAAAGGCAACTAGAACTTTTAATTTTTAACGAACATTTTTATTAGTAAAAACTATACGTAACTTAAGAATTAACTTACGTAACAAACTTCTATATTTGTTAATTTTTATTATGCATATGAGTGGGTTTGTCCCCTCGTTAATACCTCACTCTCTACACTAAATCTTAAGTTTTGTCCCAATTCTTCAAAAATGAACCCTGAATCAGAAAGGCCGTAGAAAAAATAGTTGAAATTACTAAAAATACTTTAGCATAAAGAGCGAGGTATTTAGGAGGAGAAGAACCCCTCATATGCGTAACAATCTCTGTTCGTTTTAATTTTAATGCTACTCCTTAGTTTCAATTGAAAAAAAAATTTCATGTTTATTTTTTCATTGTTTTTTTTTATAGTAATGTTAGAAAATCCTGCACCCTTTACATTGAATTTCTCTTCCCCCATGACATATTCCTCCAAGGAAAGATCCTCCCACATAGCCCCCACCCCTCAACCGCCCCCCACCAACCAAAAAAAAACCTGAAAACGTCTGTACACTTCCCAATAACCATTACTGTATGTAAACACTGGTCAAAGTTTGTAACTTGCACCCCCTCCCCCGGGGTCTGTGGGGGAATAAGTCATCCCCAAAGACATAGTTATTATGGTTTTCGACTATGTAGAACAAATGGTTATCTCAAAATTTTGATGCGCTGGCTTTGGGAAAAAAATGAGTGTGGGAGGGGGCCTAGGTGCCCTCCAATTTTTTTGGTCCCTTAAAAAGGGCACTAGAAATTTTCAATTCCGTTAGAATGAGCCCTCTTGCGACATTCCAGGACCACTTGGTCGATACGATGACCCCTGGGGAAAAGAAAAAAATAAACAAAAAAAAACAACAAGTAAACACGCACCCGTGATCTGTCTTCTGGCAAAAAATACGAGATTCCACATTTTTGTAGATAGGGTTATCTGATACGCTGAATGCGATGGTGTGATTTTCGTTAAGATATTATGACTTTCAGGGGATGTTTCCCCCTATTTTCCAAAATAAGGCAAATTTTCTCAGGCTCGTAACTTTTGATGAAAAAGACTAAATTTGATGGAACTTATATATTTAAAATCAGCATGAAAATTCGATTCTTTTGATGTATCTTTTAGCATCAAAATTCCGTTTTTTAGAGTTTCGTTTACTATTGAGCCGGGTCGCTCCTTACTACAGTTCGTTACCACCAGAGGTTCCAAAAACAATTCTACTTTTTAGTCCGTCCTGAAATTTTTTTTTTTCATTTATCATTTTTTTTTCTGTTCTGCTGACATAGAAGTGTTCATTTTGGGTTTAATTTTATGAAAGAAATAATAAATAAGCCTCTTATGAAAATGCATTTAACTTCCTGATAAACAAATAACCTTGTAGCATTACTAGTTTTTGAACATTCCGAATTACTACTTTCAGGGAATTGCTAATTACTATTTTTCGAATATTATGTCAAATTATCATGATTAATTATTAAGTCTGAAATTTAGAAACAGCTAATGATTAGTGGTCATATTTGCGTAAGAAACATGCTTGTGCCCAACTTTATTAGGCAATAGAACCACCAGCAGTCTTTAAGAGGTTATTAAATAAAAAAAAAACAAGTTTTCTAAATGAAAGTAAGGAGCGACATTAAAACTTAAAACGAACAGAAATTACTCCGTATATGAAAGGGGCTTTTCCTTCTCAACGCCCCGCTCTTTACGCTAAAGTTTGACTCTTTCTCATAACTCTACATTTAAAAACAGTAAAAAAAACTTTAGCGTAAAGAGCGGGGCGTTGAGAAGGAAAAGCCCCTTTCATATACGGAGTAATTTCTGTTCGTTTTAAGTTTTAATGTCGCTCCTTACTTTCATTTAGAAAACTTTTTTTTATTTAATTTCTGAACGTTTTTGAATCAATGCGTTTTGATTTTGGCTCTCCGCAGAGGAATAATTAAAACGAAATTTGTATATTTTTTTTGGGGGGGGGGGCTAAATGGCTTTCTCATAATTTTTGATCGAATGACTTTGAGAAAAAAAGAGCGGGGGAGGAAGCCTAGTTGTCCTCCGATTTTCGGTTAACTAAAAAGGCAACTAGAACTTTTAATTTTTTACGAATCTTTTTATAAGTAAAAGATATACGTAACTTATAAATTAGCTTACGTAAAGAGCTTTTGTATTCTTATGTTTTTATTACATATATGAGGGGGTTTGCCCCCTCGTCAGTACCTCGCTCTTTACACTAAAGCTTAAATTTTGTCCCAATTCATTAAGAATTGGATTCATTAAGAATTCACAAAAGCCGCAGAATAAATAGTTGAAATTACTAAAAATACTTTAGCGTAAAGAGCGAAATATTAGGAGGAGGTGAGACCCTCACATGGGTAATAATTTCTTTTCGTTTTAAGTTTTAATACTGCTGCTTACTTCCAGCTGAAAAAAAAATCTTTTTCATTGTTTTTTTAAGTAATGCTAGTAAATCCTGCGCAGCCTTCATGGACATTTTCTTCCCCCATGACAAATTCCTCGATGGAAAGTTCCCCCAGCATATCCCCCTCTTCTCAACCCCTGCCTCCAACCAAAAAATTCTCCTGAAAACGCCTGTACACTTCCCAATAACCATTACTATATGGAAGCACTGGTCAAAGTTTTGAACTTGTAACCCCTCCCACGGGGACTGTGAGGGAGTAAGTCGTCCCCAAAGACAAAGTTATAAGGTTTTTCGACTACGCCGAACAAAATGGCTATCTCAGAATTTTGATCCGCTGACTTTGGGAAAATAATTAGCGTGGGAGGGGGCCTAGGTGCCCTCCAATTTTTTTGGTCACTTAAAAAGGGCACTAGAACTTTTCATTTCCGTTAGAATGAGCCCTCTCGCAACATTCTAGGACAACTGGGTCGATACAATCACCCCTGGAAAAAAAAAACAAAAACAAAACAAATAAACACGCATCCGTGATCTGCCTTCTGACAAAAAATATTAAATTCCACATTTTTGTAGATAGGAGCTTGAAACTTCTACAGTAGGGTTCTCTGATACGCTGAATCTGATGGTGGGATTTTCGTTAAGATTCTATGACTTTTAGGGGGTGTTTCCCCTTATTTTCTAAAATAACGCAAATTTTCTCAGGCTCGTAACTTTTGATGGGTAAGACTAAACTTGATGAAACTTATATATTTAAAATCAGCATCAAAATGCGATTCTTTTGATGTAGCTATTGGTACCAAAATTCCATTTTTTAGACTTTTGGTTTCTATTGAGCCGAGTCGCTCCTTACTACAGTTCGTTACCACGAACTGTTTGAAAAGGATCCTCTTAACCTCTTTAAGAGGTTAAGAGGAAGTCTTTAATGTTAAAAAAAACATAAATATTCTTGAAATCCAATTCGGGAATATTACCCAAACAAAGACAGAGCTGGAATCAGGATTAGAATCAAAATTAAGGAAAAAGTTGGTTTCAACCCAGCACTACCATAACAAATACAAGTGTCATAGTAACAAATATCTGAAAATAGCAAAACAACATAGAGACTGCATTTGAAATAAGCAACTTACTTGGCTTAATTTTTTGTTTTGAAATTGTAACGTTTTCATATCCATTTCTTCTAATGAAGATACTGGGCCAATCTGGACAGGTTCAAATTGAACCTTTTTTGCAGGAGGGGATTCCTCTGCACTGGATTGGTCTTCAACTGGTCTCTTCTGAGACATCGCAGATATATATCCTGTAGAAATATTACTTTATGTATTACTCAACAACCATTTCAGCATATAATAATAATAATTTATTTGTGACCCACTTGAAACAGCGGAGTATAAAACAAACGCACAGAAAAAAAAATTATGATAACACATTAAATTACTGTAGAAAACATTTTAGAAGACCATGAAAAGGGTTAATTGTAAAATGTATCGAGTCGGATTGTTTCTGGTGTAGCACTTTAAGTTTATTTAATAAATCTGGAGCCCCGAAATTTGTTACCATATCACTATTCTTGAACCAGGGAGGAAGATACAACAAAAATCAGAGGAAACAAAAATAAGATGACTTGAGAGTCTTTAAATCTTTTCTTTTTAAAACAGGATACAATCCAGAAAGATATAAAACCGAGTGATCACAAAAGCATATGGGTATTGAGAGGATTTTTTTTCTGGGCGAGAGCCTTAACATACACAAAAAATATATAATGTTGAGAGAATATTTTGTCTATATTTGTCTATATTTCTAAATAAATATTTAAAAATTATCATTATTTCATTTTTATTAAATATAATCGGAGGAAACGAAAATAAGATGACTTGAAAGACTTTAAATATTTTCTTTTTAAAACAGGATACAATCCAGAAATATATAAAACCGAGTGATCACAAAAGCATATGGATATTGAGAGGATTTTTTTCTGGGCGAGAGCCTTAACGTACACAAAAAATATATCATGTTGAGAGAAACTTTCCAAATTTGTCTTATGGGTAAGATGGAACGCATGTGATGCTATTTAAAGAGACTACCCCCTCCCTTTACACACTTGTGGACAAATATATAAATATTCTAAACTAATTCCCTTATTAGAGCTTGGCAATTTTTTCTTGAAAATTTCCTTTGAATCGAAGTGGGATAAAATTCAAGGAATTAAATATAAACTTAAAATTCATTTGAAGCATCAAAATTGAATCTGTTAAATAAAGAAATTCATCTATCTTCTCCCATGCCTCTAATATTTTTTCAGCTGTGCTTACTCATGTCAAATAAGATAGACCATGTAACACGATCAAAATATAGATGTCATGGGACATCATGATCAAAATCATGATATCACCAATGGGGTTTTCCTGATATAAGCTGTTAAATCATTAGCAAACTTGGACTAACATTTCACCATGTCACCACAGGAAGATGATGGAAAATCTTGCAATGTGGGCCTTTAGATTGGAAGAAGATGCTTATAGCTTGTACACAGTGTATATGGTCCTTGGATTGGGGTAATGGTTACAACCCTTGTGGAATGAATCAAAGCCAGTAATGGCTACCAATATCTTGGCAGGGGTCAACCTTCCTGGATCATATGTAGTCGTAGTTCCAGTTCCAATAGTCTAAGTCTCAAGTAGTCAGAGTAGCAGTTGCAAGTAGTCAGAGTCACAATATGCTGCAGTTGCAAGTATTTGCAGTCACGATTAGTCACAGTCGCCATTGCAGGCAGTAACAAGTAGTCGCAGAAGCAGCTGTAAGTAGTCGCAGAACTACTAGTAGTAGGAGTACCCTCACTGAATATCCTCGCCTTTTCTGGGATAATACTGATACACCTTCTTGTCAACCTGCATGCACTTAGCGCCTTTTCAATTAGTTGAAACTAAATGACAAAACTTAATTCTGTATCTCTAAAAAATTAATTCTGCATCAGTCCCTGAGTTGTGATTATAATAGCAGTAAGAGCAGCAGCAGTAGTAGTAACATTGATAGAAGTAGTATGTGTATAGCTTCTTTTGGTTAGTTCAACATTCCCCTCATCATACTCTGGAATTTTCAACTTAACGTCCTAATCTGTTCTTAGAATGTTGCTCAAATGTCTTATTCCATTGTCCAGAGTCTTCTGGTATTGTCTTATCAATCAAAAATAAATAATCTTTCACCTGCTCTCCCCTCTATGTCTCCATGCGAGATAGAAAGAATAATTGAGAAACAAATAAAAACAAGTGTTTGCCCTTTATATATCCCATTTTGCCTTATTAGCGCTTTTGGTGCCTTCCTTTCAAAGCCCTTGTATATTATTTTCATTGAGACTACTGAGTCTGGCCCGTTTTCGCAAATATAGGAACAGGGTTTCATAGCCTCCTTAAAAAACAAAGACAAAAAACCTGATTTTGAAGGTGTTTGCCCATTTCTCTCACTCCTATATTCTCGAAACTATGTGAAGGATTCCTTGCAGATTGGCTAATAGAAAAAGGCCTACCTCTTATTGACCTGGGGCAGTTTGGGAATCTCAAATCCATTTCTACTTCTCATTACCTTGTTTTTCTTGTCAACTCAATTGGGAAATTGCTGAAAAACCTAATTGCTTGCTAAATTTAATTTCCATTGACCTTCAAAAAGCCTCTCATCTTGTTAACTACAATATTATAGTTGAGACACTTGTCACTGAATTCCATAGTGATTCTACCCTGGTTACATTGTTTGCCTCCTTATGAAGTAGATCAAAGGGTAGCCAATATCAGAATCGTAATTCTAGTCCCCTGCCCATACACAATGGCGTACACCAAGGTACTCTCCTATGTACCCTCCTGTTTTCAGTTATGATAAATCGCATTGGTAAGGAATTCCCTCACATTTAGAAATTTGTAGATGACCTGAGGTTGTTGAAACCTGCTACAGAAACTTAATAGGCAAAGTATGAAACCAAGAAAAGAAAGAATATAATAAATGAGAAATCAAATCAAAATGGTGAGAAAATGAGGATTTTGTCAGCCAGTGGCAAAACATGAAGACGAAAAATAAATAAATATGTCGACAAGGACCTCCGCCAAGTCACTCTCTCTCTCTCTCTCTCTCTCTCTCTCTCTCTCTCTCTCTCTCTCTCTCTCTCTCTCTCTCTCTCTCTCTCTCTCTCTCTCTCTCTCTCTCTCTAAAAAAAAAAAAAAAAAAAAAAAAAAAAAAAAAAAAAAAAAAAAAAAAAAAAAAAAAAAAAAAAAAAAAAAAAAAAAAAAAAAAACCCTAACCTTATAGCTGAATTTCTATTTATATACATTTTTTTTTATCTCAATTGCCTCTTTAAAAGACTGTGGTAGGCCATTTACAGTAGAAATGAAAGTTGCCCCCTCAAAAAGAACCAAATGTTTAGGATTTTCCAGGATATTGAGGGGCGAAGCAGAATCAAAGTTGTCATTTTGGTTTTCAAATCTTAAGGACTTTTCTATTGAAATTTTGTGTTCATGCAATTGTTCCCCTGGTTATTGATGCGTCCTATCAATGTAAAACGTCCCCCATGAACACGGGACTCTGTGGACACCGCTGCCCAGTATAGGTTCAGTTTTATCCTTTCCCGGGTTGAAAAATCTTCAACTATTTGTTCAATTTTGAAAGACATATTATTTTTTTTTTTAAATTGTCCAAATTTGTCACCGAGTTCCAAGATGTAATGGTAATGTGGGGAAAGTTTTGTTCTCAACTCCTGGAGTAACTTATTCAAGGGAGACAGGCTCCCTATTTTCCTATTTTACCTTTTTTAATTATATACCTATGACATTTTCAATAAGGTTAATTAGGTAAGCATTGCAGAATAGAATATCTTTAGCATAATTTAATTCAAATTTTCACATGATATCGTGAACAGATTTTTAGAACTCTGTCGACTAAAGAGATTATTACCCCTCTTTTCACAGAAGGAGGGTAATTTGACGAGAAATGTAGATACTGATCGTTATGGGTCGGCTTTCTATATATTTACAGAAAATTCAAGGCTAGGAGTATTATTTATAATTAAAGCATCCAAGAAAGGGAGCTTTCCTGAATCTTCCAGTTGTATTGTGAATCCTAACCACGTTCCCAAACAGAAAGAAAATCATCAATGAAGGAAAACCAGAGAAACTGCTTTAAGTGGAAACTATTCAGAGCAAATTGTTCTATGAAATCCATGTAAAAATTTGCCAAATAAGGAGACAAACCAGTGCCCATTAAGAGACCCATGATCTGAAGGGGAAATTATTTTCGGAACTTAAAATACAAAGAGAACTTGTTGCAAAGACGAACAAGCGTCATTGTTGTGTCAATCAAGGTTTTATAATCTGACCAAGCAGAGTTTTCCTCTAATTTTCTTTATAGGGCCTGTTCATATTTGTGGACATTACACAAAGTGCAGATGGAAACTGCATCAAAACTAGATAAGATAATTTTTTTCTGTTATACTTTGATTTTTTAACTTGTCAACAAGATCTATGAAATTTTTTGTATAAGATTTCTGTGTGCTTAAAAGAGGCTTAAAAATAGTGGCTAAGAACTTTCCTACATTTGTAGCTGGAGAACTATAACATGGTACAATAGGACATAACAGAGTATATTTCTTATGTATTTTAGTTAGATCATACAATTTTGGGGCTGAACAATCTTAGGGGTAAAACTTCCTGTACATTTGAAGGGTAATTAGTCTATTGTCTTTTAAAATTTCTAATTCTTTTCTCAATTATTGTGTGTATTTATCTGTGGGATCAGTTTCTATTTCTTTGTAAGTATTTTTATCCATTTAAAGGATATTTATTTTATTTTGATAATCTGCAGAATCCATAATCGCACCAATGTTTCCTTTGTCAACTCCTGTAATTACTGTATTTTGATTTCTTTTTAAGTTTTGGAGGATTTTAATTTCTTCCTTTGATTGAGTTGAAAAACAACAATGATGACTTATAATCAAGAATGTTATTTATGATTTCTCCACTGAGTATGTCTGGATTTTCATCCTCACCATGGCAGCTAAAAATACTGGAATCAACAGCCATAATATATTCTGATAATATATATATATATATATATATATATATATATATATATATATATATATATATATATATATATATATATATATATATATATATATTTGTTTGAGCCATTGCAAATTTAGTTTCTTTTGATAGAATACTTAGCTCCTTGGATAAGACAACCTTGGAAGATAGATTTTCCGAAAGAAAATTGCTAGGGGATGGAAACAATTGCCGTGGTATTGGCCATCATATTTTGAGATAATGTTGTAAAGAAAATTAAATGGTATTGCCCTTCTGTTATTAAAGTGTTTTTTTTTAAGAATGGAGATCTTGGCATCTCTTATTAGATAATTTTTTTTAGACCATAAGGCATGCTCCATGAAACAAGCAAAAAGCTGCAGCTGTGATTTTGTACTAAAAGGACAAGATACTTATATCATTGCATTCATTATCTTCAGATCTGTCAATTGACATACTCTGAATTATTATATTATCTAGACTTTTTCTTAGAGAAGCATCTAAACTTGCTTAAAAAGATAGAAAAATTGTCCTTTTTTTAATGCATTTCAACCCATTTGTTTCAATGCATTTTTACCAATTTTCAATGAATTTTTAATCCAAAAAAAAAACAGTAAACAATTTTTACAAATTTAATTTAGTAGGTGAATAGAACTGAATCTCAGCTATAATGTAATAGTGAAATGTTCCTTTTCCCTTATGCCAAAACAAGCACAGGAAACATAAACTTTAAAAGTCAAGATTTAGTTTAGACATTTCCAAGTCTACACTAAAATCTGTCTGTTCAATATTAGATCTTGTTGTTTTAAATCTTTAAAAGTAGGTATGAGTATACTCTCTACATCTGAAAATAGAACAGAGAAACAATAACTGGAAAACAAGGAGAGAATATATTTTTCTGAAGAAACAACAACATAAGACTTAGTACTTTTTATAATAATATTTGTGCTATGGGTAGATATGTTAGATCAGTTTAGTTTGATGATGGAAATTAGTGAGGATTAGAAGGGGAGGGGTTTTTGCAACAGGAATCATTTAAATGTTTTAATTTTCCCTTTCAATATTTACTCGAAACTCCATTAATGCTCCAATTTTTCTTATTTGTAATTGCATTGCTTAATAAGCCCTGATAATGTCTTATTCTTTACGCTTTGGATTCATATACTAGCTCACAAATGCAGAATTGCTTCTATTTATAATAATATGATGACTTATTATTATTTTTTCTTTTCTTTATATTTTTTTTTAAACAGCTCCAAAAAAAGAGTAGACATAAATGTACTAAGGATTATTTCTGAAATGAGTTGCATTTCAGGCAATGCCAGTGCTACTGGTGAAACATTTGTATCCATACGCTGCACAAGATGCTGCACTCTGTATCCATATGCTGCACAAGATGTGTGCTGCAAGTAAGACAAATTGAATTTGAACAACATATGTACATTTTTCTTGCATTTATAAATTGTGCACAGATATATAAGTGATGTCAACCTACACTCTTTTTCTGGTGTCATAAATTGTAACATGCAGTAACAGGAGACCAAGCTTTGCTTGGTAGAGGGAATCACTCAGACATAAAATAATATTCAGCATACATCCCCCCTCCAGAAATGTATGCTCCCTACACCCTGATTAAGACAAGAAAAACTTCTGCATAAATGTTTCAGATGAAGCAATTTTCCTAAACGAAGAAAACAAGGGGAAGATGATTTTCAACCTCTAAGCATCAATTTCACCCCTCCAATTGGTATCCCTGACAAGTAATTAATGGCACGTTTTACTTTAGTTTAAAATATAATTGTTATTTAAAATGTGGAAAAAATTCCCGAGATTCAGTACATGAAAATTGGCAGGGATTGGGGGGGAGGATTTTTCAGGGGAAATTTGTCTGCAAAGAGGTTTAATTAGATAAGATGATTTTTGTTATTTTCATTTAAAAGAATCGAAAAACAAGAGCTAAGAGCTCATATGGCACTTATGACGAGGCAAGAAGAGCTAAGAGCCAAGAGCTCATATGGTATGAGCTCTAACAAAATTCTAAGAATCAATAGATTGATTTAAAAGGAAAATCAGAGGCTTAATACCGGTCAGGATTTAAAATAAGAGCTCTGAGTCACGATGTACTTCTAAATATCAAAATTCATGAAGATCCGATCACCCACTCGTAAGTTCTAAATACCTAACTTTTTCTAATTTTTCCTCTCCCTTTAGCCCCCCCCCAGATGGTCGAATCTGGGAAAATGATTTTATCAAGTCAATTTGTGCAGCTCCCTGACACGCCTACCAATTTTCATCGTCCTAGCACGTCCAGAATAAACAAACTCGCCAAATCACTGAACCCCTCCCCCAACTCCCCCAAAGAGAGCGAATCTAGTACGGTTACGTCAATCACGTATCAAGGACATTGCTTATTATATCCACCATACTTCACCCCGATTCCTCTACTCCAAGTGTTTTCCCCCTCCAAATCCCCCCAATGTCAAAAGATCTGGTCGGGATTTGAAATAAGAGCTATGAGACACGAATTCCTTCTGAATATCAAATTTCATTAAGATCCGATCACCTATTCATAAGATAAAAATACCCCAATTTTCACATTTTCCAAGAATTCCGATTTCCCCCTCCAACTCCCCCCAATGTCACAGGATCTGATAGGAATTTAAAGTTAGAGCTTTAAAGCACAAGATCCTTTTAAATATCAAATTGCATTAAGATATGGTCACCCTTTCGTAAGTTACAAATACCTCAATTTTCAAAATTACCCCCCCCCCAACTCCACCAAAGAGAGCAGATCCGGTCCGTTTATGTCAGTCACGTATCTTAGACAGGTTTTTATTCTTCCCATCCAGTTTCATCCTGATCTCTCCACTTTAAGTATTTTCTAAGATTTCCGGTCCCCCCAACTGCCCCCCCCCAAATAACGCTGGGTCTAGTTGAGATTTAAAATAAGAGATTTGAGTTACGAGGTCATTCTAGATATGAATTTTCATGAAGATCCAATCACTCCTTCATAAGTTAAAAATACATCATTTTTTCTAATTTTCAGAACTAACCCCCCCCCCCCCCCAATAGAGCGGATCCGTTCCAATTATTTAAATCACGTGTCTAAGACTTCTGCTTATTTTTCCCATCAAGTTTCATCTCCATCCCTCCAATCTAAGCGTTTTCCGTGATTTTAGGTTCCCCCACCCCAAACTCCCTCCAATGTCACCATATCCGGTTGGGATTTAAAAGAAGAGCTTTGAGACACGATATCCTTCTAAATATCAAATTTCATTGAGATCTGATCACCCGTTCATAAGTTACAAATACCTCATTTTTTTCTAATTTTTCAGAATTAACCCCCCCCCCCAACTACCCCAAAAAGAGCGGATCCGTTCCAGTTATGTCAATCATGTATCTAGGACGTGTGCTTATTTTTCCCACCAAGTTTCATCCCAATCCCTCCACTCTAAGTGTTTTCCAAGATTTTAGGTTTCCCCTCCCAACTCCCCCAAATGTCAACACATCCGGTCGGGATTTAAAATAAGAGCTCTGAGACACGATATCCTTCTAAATGTAAAATTTCATTGAGACCAGATCGCCTGTTCATAAGTTAAAAATACCTCATTTTTCTAATTTTTCAGAATCAACCCCCCCCCCCCCCCCAACTACCCCAAAGAGAGTGGATCTGTTCCGGTTATGTCAATCATGTATCTAGGACTTGTGCTTATTTTTCTCACCAAGTTTCATCCTGATCCCTCCACTCTAAGTGTTTTCCAAGATTTTAGGTTTCCCCCTCTCAACCCCCTCCCCCCCCCCAATGTCACCAGATCCGGTCAGGATTTAAAATAACAGCTCTGAGACAGGATATCCTTCCAAATATCAAATTTCATTAAGATCTGATCAACCGTTTGTAAGTTAAAAATTCTTCTATTTTTCTGAATTAACAGGCCCCCCCACTCCCACCCAGATGGTCAAATCGGGAAAACGGCCATTTCTAATTTAATCTGGTCTGGTCCCTGATACGCCTGCCAAATTTCATCGTCCTAGTTTACCTGGAAGTGCCTAAAGTAGCAAAACTGGGACCGACAGACAGACCAACAGAATTTGCAATTGCTATAGGTCACTTGGTTAATACCAAGTGACATAACAACCCAAAGTGCAATTCTTGGATGCCGTTTGACACTTTATGATTGCCTGATTAAGTCAAATCTATAATAAACACGAAAAAAGGTTTATAAATGAGCCCATCATTTCTATGATACTACTTTCTAATTGCATACAACTGAGTGATGCAATGTATGGGAGTTGAGGGAAATGGAAGGGGGAGAGACACTTAAACATTAACGGTGAAGCTGGCAAAAAGCCAAGTTTATATGATATACACCATCACCCACCCAAAAGCTTGCTTACACTACCTTACTGTTGTCTCCAGCAACTAATTGATGACAATTTTAGTAAAAGCTGAGCATCAGTACTTAATGTTTCTTTAATGTATGTTTCTTGTTTAATAAATATTGCAATATTGGAAATACTGTTGTAAATATTTCTAAATATTACTGTTGTAAATATTATTGTGTAAATATTGTAGGCCTATTGTAATAAACATGTTGTAAAATATTGTAAATACTGTGAAATATTGTAAATACTGTGAAATATTGTTTAGTAAATATTGCAAAGTTTGAAATTGAACAAATAACATCTTTGCAAAATAGTAACTTTCCTTCACTACCACTTGAAGAAAAATGTGCTACTGAAGACTTAGAACATGTGCATACCATTTTTTTTTCCACTGAGTGTTCAGTTAACTATTATAAAATCATTTCCCAGAATAAATTTTAAGACGTCTTGAAAACACATCTAGGCTAAGCTGGTATTTTTTATTTATTTTTTATTTTAAACAAAAAACAGAGTAAGTCATAGACTTGTCTTATTACACATGAACAACAATAAACCAGAATTGGACCCCTAGGTGTTGACTACCATAAACAAAAACAAAATTAATTCTTTAGGCTAATTCTTATAGCAAATACATCAGAATGCACAAAGAAACACAAATGCACAAAGAAACAAACAACACTCTTCTTAGGGGCACTAAGTAAAACAGATCATATAAATGCCATACATATTATGGTTCTGTATACTGCCTTTTATAAACAGGTTTCAATCAAAATTATAACATTACTTCTTGAAATAACATGGTTAGGCAATATGTTCCATGATTTAACAGACCAATTTGCAAAAGAATTCTGTCTAACCTTTTATAACACCCTTATCTGGTACAATTTTAATGAAAACTGCCATATGTGGGTTAATAACAGGTGAACTAAAAAAAATCACTACAAGGTAAATGGCCAACAGCTTTAACCATTTGAAATCTGTTATCTAAGTCTATCCCTCCTTAATTATAAAGATAAAAGGCTCAAACAGCTTAGCCTACACTCATAAGGCAAATATTTCAAATAAGAAACAAATTTTGATGCCTATTTTTGCACTTATTGGTGTCACTATTGACAATTAACTAAAATTCAGCACTCATGCAAAGAGGTCTTCTACTGGTGCTAGTTGAACTATGGGACTGATTAAGCATACTCTTGTTGCTTATTTTCCTTAGGTCATCAGTCTTCTATATAAGGGACTTGTGTATCCTTAGCTTAAACTTGGAATGTCTCTTGCCTCCCCATGTTAAAAAAAAGACATGAAAGTTCTTGAAGATGTGCAGAGATATACAACCAAAGTTATATTTGACATTTGGGAGCTTTCCTACCCAGCAATACTATTTAAGCTGAATCTCCCTACACTTGTTTACAGGAGCAATAGAGGGGATACCATTTTAGCCTATAAGTAAACAAGGGCTAATACTCTATCAGTATTATTCCCCACTATTGGTCCCAACACAAGAACTAGAGGTCATGACCTGAAACTTGTGAAGTAGTCTATCATATCTAGAGTCCACACTCAGTTTTTTTTTATCACAAATAGTCAATAGCTGGAAAAAATTATCTGAAGAAACAGTTGCTGCTGAATCTGTTTATGTTTTCAAATGAAGGCTGGATGCTGAGTGGTCCTTCAGAGAGTGTAAACTCAATTGGGATACTACTTGTCATGCAACAGCACCTGGTCACTAAAGAACTTTGAAAACAACTCAAGTCATCATTCCAGAACTCTACAAAGAGCAATCTTTAGATTGCTCCTAGTTACAACTTAAGGCAAATATTCCTTTGTTACAAAGCAAACTGTTAATCAAAAACTCAATTGATAATCAAAAACAATACCATGGTCCCTAATAGAATAAACAGAACATATCACCACATAGCCATTGGAATAATGGTATGCTACTGCATTCACTAAATAATTCACCACATGGCCTTTTCCCTGATTATTCACACTGTATTCAAATTACACCAACTATTTATTTAAATAATTCAGCAATTGAGTTGCAATTTAAGGTAATTAACCAACACATTTAAATCTTACTGTAGAAGGAAGACTCATGTTCCAATGCTCCTTTCTCCTGAAGGATACCCTCTCCCCTTCCCCAATAAAAATGCTGGACCTGCACCTATGTTCAATATAGACAAAAGCCTACATCTATAGGGTGGTAAATATTGAGTAGCCCATATATGTGACCTATGAATAAAGTAAATGAACCACTTGATGTCTTTTTTTCTGCTTTTTCTGAACATAGTAGTTGCTTTTATTGCAAATTCAATTTCCAGCCCTTTGCAGACCCTGAAAGATGATAATTTTTTCTCTTATTTTAGATACAGTTTATATACCTCTGATAGTGTCACTCTTGTTAAAACCAGAGGTAAAATATTAAAAATGCTACTCACTACTAGCTTGGAAAGGGGTTAAATTAGGGAAATCAAACTTTCAGCAATGGATCTATAGATGATACTATTTCCTACTAAGGCATTTTGAAGCACCTACCACTAATCCTTCTCTCTCTCTCTAGAGTGCACCAGCCTTTGATGACCTTTAAAACTCTTTATGTTGTAAAATTCAAACCTTGCAAAATAATTTTTGCTTAAATGAAGCACAAACAAACAGTGGTCAGCTTCACAACTTTTTTCAATCCCAATTTATGAGGTCTCAAAAATTTTACAAACACATTTCCTAAATTTAAAAAAAAACATTGATATGGCTTAAAATTCTATTCAAATAACAGGAATTACATTTTCAAAACCAAAAACTGATAATTAAGGAAAAATGTAAAAAACATGAAAATCAGAAGATAGTAACATAGAAGCTTGGCAAAACCTTCCTAAAGTATGTTTTTGGCCCTGGATTCATTACTATAAGTTTCATTTTCCTAGCCTCTTTTGAATATAGCAAAAAGTGGTTCCTTTAGCATTTTATCGAACTGGTTTAGCCTACCTGTAAATTGAATCAATGGCAGCACAATCAAGGGTAGAAATCCTATTTTGTTACTTTTAACTATCTGGGAAAGGGGTCAGGTTAGGAAAATGAAACTTTAGGGGATGAGTTTATGGACTAAAGCATATCCTGGGAAGGCGTTTTGAAGTACCTACCTATGCTCCTTCTAACTCTAGAGGGTCCTGACCTTTTATAACCTTTAAAAATCTTTGTGTTATAAAAGTGAAACCTTGCAAAATCAATCTTTTGCTTAAATGAAGCACAAAAAAAAAACTGTTTCCAGCTTCACAATTTTGCTCAATCCTAATTTGTGTAGTTTCAAAGATCTGTAAATATATTCCCTAAATTTCAAAAAAAAAGCATTGATATGGCTTAAAATTTTACTCAAATAACAGGAATTGCATTTTCAGAACTAAAACCAGAGAAAAAGAAAATAATATAGAGAATTAAGGTAAAATATTGTTTTGTCAAAATTTCAATAGGTAGCAATAGTAGCAGAGTTCTTGGACTTAACAGTTCTTGGTTAACATGGAAGCTTGGCAATACCTTCCCAGAGTATGCTTTTGGCCCCTGCATTCATTATCTTAAATTGCATCTTCTAGCCACAAAGATTGAAGAACCTGAAGACATTGCCAGATAACACTGATTTGTTATTCACATTACAGTTCATAAGTCAATCATCACTATTTAAACATATACTGGACAGTTTTGTTTCATTGTTGGGGGTTTTATATGTATTGCCAGCCAAGCGTGTTTGAGGGCTGAAAGGGATGGGTGGTAACTAATAGACCCTACTGGATGATACTGGTTCATCTTCAATGACTTGCTGCTCTTATCATCATCAACACCAATCTTGAAGCTGTCAACTGATCTGGCTGGCACAAAAGATTTGCTTAGTGAATTCCACACTGGAAAAATGTAATTGGTGAAGAAGTTGAACTTCTCATGCCTTCTGCTAAATTTTTGATGCAGTTTTATGAGATTTCCTTGTAGTCTGGTGAATCTACTCAAAAATGGGCTTAATGGTGTCACTGGTCATCATCTTAAATGTGAGATTGAAATTTCTGCTCTTTCTCTGGTATGTTTGCTAGGCAGGTCAAGCTTTTCTAGTCACTGCTTGTAGGAGATTTGTTATTTGGTAAAAGGGTGCTTGGTTGCTCTAGGCTGGTCCTTCTTAAGTATCTCCATGGCATAATTGAAGGGTAGGAAGACAACTGAAATAACAAACGCAAAATAGGGACAAACAAGGGCTGTGTGAAGCTTCTTGATAACTCTTGGTTGGTGACATGTCACTGAACACTTGATCAAACCAAGGACCTTGCTTGCCTTAGCTGCTTGGTTCCAACATTGACTATGAAATTTATGCTTATTGTCAATGATTATCCCAAGATCACACTCTTCCTTGGCACTTTAAATGGATATACTGGCACCTACAGGGTCAATCATGTGAAAAGAGCTAAGAGCTCATATGGCCCTTGTGATGAGGTCAGAAGAGCCAAGAGCTCTAGCAAAATTCTAAGAATCAATAGACTAATTTAAAAGGAAAATCAGAGGCTTAACGCTGGTTGGAATTCAAAATAAGAGCTCTGAGACACAAAGTCCTTCTAAATATCAAAATTCATTAAGATCAAATCACCCATTCATAAATTAGAAATATCTCATTTTTTCTTAATTTTCCTCTCCCTTCAGCCCCCCAGATGATTGAATCATGGAAAATGACTTTATCAGGTCACTTTGTAGAGGTCCCTGACATACCTACCAATTTTCATTATCCTAGCACATCCAGAAGCACCAAATTTGCCAAAGCACTGACCCCCCCTCCTAACTCCCCATAGAACGCAGATCCAGTTACATCAATCACATATCTATAAAATTTGCTTATTCTACCCACCAAGTTTCATCCCAATCTCTCCACTCTTAGCATTTCCCAAGATTTCTGGTTTCCCCCCTCCAACTCCCCCAATGTCACCAGATCTGGTGGGGATTTACAATAAGAGCTCTGAGACATGAGTTCCTTGTAAATATCAGATTTCATTAAAATCTGGTCACCTGTTCTTAGGTTAAAAATACTATACCTTAATTTTTCTGAATTAACATCCCCTCCAACTCCCCCAAAGAGAGCAAATTCAATCTGGTCATGTCAATCATGTAGCTAGAACTTGTGCTTATTCTTCCCACCAAGTTTCATCTCTCTACTCTAAGTGTTTTCTAAGATTTCCAGTTATCCCCCCAATGACACTGGATCTGGTTGGGATTTAAAATAAGAGATCTGAGTTACAAGGTCCTTCTAACTATGAAATTTCATTGAGATCTAATCACTCCCTTGTAAGTTAAAACTACCTCATTTTTTCTAATTTTTCAGAATTAACCCTCCCCTCAACTCCCCCAAAGAGAGCAGATCTGTTCTGGTTATGTCAATCATGTATCTAGGACTTGTGCTTATTTTTTTCCACCAAGTTTCATCCTTATCTCTCTACTCTAAACATTTTTCAAGATTTTAGGTTTCTCTCTCCCACTCCCCCAATGTCACTAGATCTAGTTGGGATTCAGAATAAGAGCTCTGAGACACAATATCCTTCTAAATATCAAATTTCATTAAGATCTAATCACTTGTTTGTAAGTTAAAAATCCCTATTTTTCACTTTTCCAAATTAATCATCCCCCCCACCCCCAGATGGTTGAATTAGGGAAACAACTATTTCTAATTAAATCTGGTCTGGTCCCTGATACACCTGCCAAATTTCATCATCATAGCTTATCTGGAAGTGCCTAAACTAGCAAAATCAGGACCAACAGACTTTGCAATTGCTATGTCACTTGGTAAATACCAAGTGCCATAATAACTATAGTAGGGATTGTTTGGACCAAGATGCAAGACTTTGCATTTGCATGGGTTGAACTTGAGCATCCAGGTTGTTGCCCAGACAGAAGTTATGGTCAAATTCTAGTTGATTGACTTCTTGCTATCTCAGAAAGGGGTTAGGTTAGGAAAATGAAACTTTCAGGGATGGGTCAACAGGCTAAAGTATGTCCCAAGAAGGTATTTTGAAGTACCTACCTCAACTCCTTCTCCCTCTGGAGGGTCCTGACCTTTGATGAACTTCAAAATATGTGTGTTATAAAAGTGAAACTGTGCAAAATAGATCTTCTGCTTAATTGAAGTACAACAATATTGTTTTCAGCTTCATAACTTTGCTCAATTCTGTTTTATAAGGTTTTAAAGATATTTAGTGGGTACTGTAAAATACCTTCCCAGGACATAGTTTAGCCTGTAAACCCATCCCTTAATGTTTCATTTTCCTAGCCTAAACCCTTTCCAAGATAGCAAGAAGTCAATTAACTAGAATTTTACCCCCACCTCCACTCTGTCTCCCTCTTGAGAGCCCTGAAATTTGCCTAAATGACAGGTCTATACCTATTGAAATTTTGACAAAACAACATTTTACCTTAATTTTCAGTTACCAGTTGCTTTTTCTCTGCCTTTAATTCTGAAAATGCAATTCCTGCAATTTGAGTAGAATTCTGAGCCATATCAATCTTTCTTTTTTTTTTAATTAAGGAAATGTATTTGCATATCTTGAAAACCTTATAAATTGGGATTAAGCAAAGTTGTGAAGCTGAAAAAAATATTGTTGTACTTCAATTAAGCAGAAGATCTATTTTGCAAAGACTTTAATCTTAAGACACCCAATCTATACATTTTTCTGGGTTTCTTCCAAAAAACCTGTTGTCTTTTGTCCCAGTATTGGACATGTTGCAATCCAACCAAAGATTCTGTCCCAGAATAGGCAGAGTGATTGAAGTGTCCCAGTACTGGTTGTCTTACCCTACTTTAAAATACCTTAAATCACAGTTTGGAGCAATATAAGGATTATCCATCCTTGTGATGCTCCATGAAAAAAAGAATTTGTTTGGTGTAGATTGTGGCTGTTAGACTAGACTCTTGTGGAGGACTCTGCAGCTTCCCAATTGTAAAGGAACTCCTGGCAGAGCCATTCCCTATCAAGGTGGGACTTGAACATGTCAGTTGAAGTAGCAGAAACTGCTTCTTCAAAGAGCTGGTTCCACATATTGATGATTCTTTGGCTGAAGAAGTGGCTTCTATGTCTACTCATGGAATGCTGCATGGAGAGCTTCAATGAATGTCCTCTAGTACCAGAATGCAAGGGCTGTGCAAAGAGACTGGGAAGGGTGTTTTTAGAGAGGATTTTTTTGGTTAAAATAATGTCACCCCTTTTCCTTTGGTATGTCAGCATTGGCAGCTTCAACCAACAGTCTTTCTTTGTATGGAAAAGACTATGTATACCTTCCCAGGATATACTTTAGCCTGTAGACCCATCCCTGAAAATTTCATTTTGCTAACCTAACCCCTTTCTGACATAGCAAGAAGTCACTCAACTATAATTTTACCAAAGTTTATAAATATTCTTGCAGAGAGGAGCAACTTTCTATTGAGGCTGCTGGACCAAAAGTCTGGAATTGTCTGCATACAGTTCCAAGCCATTCTTGACCACCTCAGAAAAATCATTTAAGCAGAGGTCAAACAGTGTTGGGCCTAGTTTGGCATTATTACTGGAAGTTTCATTTTCAAAAACTGAGCACTTTTTCAAGGAGGCAAATGGTTTATTCTCCACATTATGATGTGAGACATTAGTTAGGATTACTCTTAAGAATACATTTAAATGAAAAAAGTAGGCTAATTTAGCCTCTGGATCAACTTAATACCAAAAAACAGCAAAAATTGTATATCAAAATGACTGTATCTGTATCATCGATCATCACAAAAAGACCTACCTGATCTTAAACAAATTAACAGGGAATTTATTTGAACCTATCGTTGCTGATGTCTCACTTAGAAAGAGCGCAGCCTATGGGATACTTTTCACTGATAAATAAAGATGTCTATCATCAAAATAGTTCGGAAATAACTATAAAAATCTTGCCTTCTTTTTTATCACCTTCGTGATAAAAAAAAAAATTTGAGGTTTTTACAACTATTTAGCAATAGTTGTAATAGCATTCATTCATAAAGCACCTTTGGTCTTCTTCAACAGTCCCTTTAACACACGACGAAACTTTCAATTTAATAGCATCAACCGTTCCTAAAGCATTGCTGATAGATCCTCTTGATAACCTATGTGGGCAGAGTTTGTTTCGAATTAGTAGTAGTAGCGGTAAAAAGAATAGTATCAGTAGTAGTAATTGTAGGAGCAGAAGCAGTAGTATTTTGACGCAAATATTGTTTTTTTGTTAGCTCACTATCCCCACAAAAAACCTTGTAAGTTTTAATTTCACACACAAAGCTATTCCTGATATATAACTGATATATTCTTTTGACAACCTGCATACTGATGGCGTATTGTGATTCATTTTTACCACCTCCACTCTAAAATTATCTGAAAATTTCAACTGTATACCCTTCGGCATAGCTGTAATAGTATCCATACTGCTAGCATTAGCGCTCAACTTAACAAAATTAACCATTGTCATTAAATAATGTTGATAATCAGTATATCCATGTACTCTTTGACATTTTAATTTTAATGTTCTTAGCCCTACAAGTAGTTGTAATAGAAGTAATGGTTGAAGCAATAGTAATAGCAGTAGTAGAACTAGAAACTATAGCAGTGGTAGTAGTATTAGTAGTAGCGCGCGCTTATTGCCTTTTGTTCAGATATTGTTCCCTTTTGAGTATTCTTTAAGAATTTCAACTTAATCCACAAATCAAATCTTAAGGTACACTCTTTTGAAAATCTAAATGCACATAGTGTCTTTTGTTAGTTCGAATTTACCATCAATATTGCGTCAAATTTTAGCCTTACAGACTTAGTCTTGATACTGCTAGTATTACAGTAGTTGCGGTGTAAGAGGAGAAGCAGTTGTAGTATAGGTGTTGTATTAGTAGCAGTAGTAACAGGAGTAGCAGCAGTATAAACAGCGGTAATAACATGTATGTTTTACCTTTTCGTCAGTTAAACATCTCTTTCATGATGCCCCGGAAGTTTCACCTTGACGCGGTAAGCCGTTCCTTAAAATACTGCTGATGTACATTTTCAACCCCCTTTTGATGCCCTGTTCATTTTAATACTCTAAGTCATACAAGTTGTTGCAGTTGAAGCAGTAGTTGGAGTAGTTTAGTAGCAGTAGTAGCATTAGTAAAAGTAGCATTGGTACTAGTGTCGGTAGTGACATGCATAAAGTACCTTTTGTCAATTGATCTTCCCCTTTAAGTATTCTCTGAAAGTTGTAACTTAATACCCAAATCCTTTCTTTAGATACGTCGTTTTGACAATTTGCATGCACGTAGTCTGTTTTGATTTATATTAATTTTCTCCCCAATATTCTATCAAATTTTCACCTTCATACGCGTAGCTTTTATTGTACTAGTGTCATAGTAGTAGTTGTGGTAGTAGGAACAGTTGTAACAGTAATAGTGTAATATCATTAGCAGTAATAGTAGTAGCAGCAGTATTAAAAGCAGTTGTAGCAGGTAAAAATTTTCTTTTAGTCAGCTGAAAATCCCACTCATGATGCCCCAGAAGTTTCTCCTTGAAACGGTAAGCCGTTCCAAAAATGTTGCTTATACGCAATCTGTAAGCAAACAATATGTTTTGATTTAGTTAAGCTTTCTCTTTAACGTTTCCTCATGTGTTTATTTTAATATTTTCAGCCTTAGTGGTACTCGCTACAGAAGTAGCAGTTATAGTGATAGTAGGAGTAGTAGTAGTAGTAGTAGTAGCAGTAGTAGTAGTAGTGGTAGCAGTAGTAGTAGCAGTCGAAGTCGAGTGGTAACAGTAGAGGCAGTGGTAGTTGTAGTAGTAGTACCGTGTAAATATTGCCTTTTTGGTCAATTGGTCATCTCGGTTGTCATTTCCTAACATCCCAAATTAACATACTTAGTTATTCCGGAGTAACGCCCTTCGGACAACCCATATATACATAACATGTTTCGATTTGGCTCAACGCTCCCCTCGACACTCAGTGGAAGACTCACCTGAATGCCCTTCATATGTTGGGAAATTAGACGTCAAACATATATACCTTTCTCAATGACATATACTATGTGAACAATCAACGAATTGCCTAACTTACCGCCCTTGCCCTTAGGGCTGTGGGGGATTGACATACCCCAACACATAATTACTGAACCTTTCAGCAATGCTAAAGAAAATACATGTCTCAAAACTTTCTTTGGATGCTTATTTTGGGACATGATGGGTGTGGGGAGCTGGTTGCCCTGAAATCCCTTTGACTCTTAAAAAGGGCAATATGACTTCCAATTTCAAATCAAATAAGCCTCATCTGAATTTTATACGACCAACCATTCCATAAAACCTTACATATCCCCAGGGTATAACTTGCAGCCCTTGCTCCAAGGTTTTTGTGTGCTGTGTCAACCCTTGAAGAATTGTTATATGTCTTTGAACTATTTTGAACAAAATGGCTATCTGAGAGTTTCAATCAGATGTCTTGTGCCATTAACAATTTTTGGGTGGGGGGGGGGGGCAATGAGGCCTTTGAGGGCCAGGGGTCCGGCTTTCATAAGTTTTGGGACAGGTCATAAAGGGCCATGGGGTGAGTTCCAATAACTTTGGGAATTGAACGTCAGCAATGAATTTGTTTGTTTGTTGTTTTTGTGGGGGGGGGGGACTATGGAAAGACGGCCAGGGATCAGCCCCCTTAAACTTTGGAATAAAATATTGCTAATAATTTTTTTAGCGAGCGTGGGAGTCGGGCTTTTCTGATATTCGAACTATTTTAAAAACTTTTGCCTAAGAGCCTGATATGCCCCCGGGGCATAACCTGCGACGCTTAGCCCTGGGGTCTTAAGGTTTGCGTCAACCGCGAAGTTTTTGCTACCTGATTTATGAACTTATTTTAACAAAATGGCTATGTAGAAATTTCAGACAAATGGATTTGGGGAAAAGAAGGTAGATGGCTAGCTGCCCTCCAGTCCCTTTAGGCTCCTAAATTGGAAACTAGAACTTTCAATTTCCAATTAAATGAGCCCCTTTCGAAGTTTATGCGACCGCCCCTTACATAAAAATCGTATATGCCCCCTTAGCCAAACTTACAGAACTTGCCCGCAGGCTCTAGGATGTAGTGTCGACTTCAGAGCTTTTGTTATTTTATCTTTGAACCATTTAAAAAAAAATAGATATCTCAAAATTTTGATGGGACAGATTCGGGGAGAAAGGGCCATTGGGGTGGCAAGTTGCCCTCCAATGACTTTCGAATCTTATAAAATGCATAAGAATTTTTAATTTCCAATCGAACGATCTCTCTCTGAGCCTTATACGATCATCCTTCCCATAAAAGTCATATATTTCCCAAAGGAATATCTTGCATTACTTGCTCCTGGACCCTGGGGAGTTGTGTCGACCATGGAGTTTTCGTTATCTCATCTTTGAACCATTTTGAATAAAATGGCTCACTCAAAATTTTATCATATACATTTAGAGAGAAAGGGCGTTGGGGGGCGCTATTGGCCCTCCAATCACTTTTGACTCTAAAAAAGGGCACCACAACTTCCAATTTCAAAGTAAATTAGCCCCCTTCAAAGTTCTTAAGACCAATGCTTCCACATGAAGTAGCCCTGGGGGAAAATAAATAAATAATAAAACACTGAAGCCTCATGGCCTTTATTATAGACAATGCTATAACGTTGCCTCTGATGGGGTTAGAATAAAGCAGTTCTTTGTTGTGTTTTGCTCCATTTAAATTGACTAATGAAGCGGTTCCTTGGCCTAGGAGCAGAGGCCGTACAAATAAGGAGCTTGGATGAGCAGTAAATTCGTTAAATGATGACCAGCTAAAAAAAGAATTGATTCAAAAATGTAAAGGGTTCTGTTTCTTTTAAAATATGAAAAGACAAAAGAAAAAAGGATTTCGAAGAACTTAAAGCAAAATCTTGTTAAATTCAGGTTGAAACTCCTTAACATTTGATCTAAACTTACGATTAGAAGAAGCTTGTTCTGTTGCATCAACTTTTATGTAAAAATGACCGCCATTGAAACTAATTTTGCCTTTATCAATTCTTAGCTGCAACTGTTTCTAAATTTGTTTGGTCACTAATAGACTTGAAAATTAAAGTGCATGTAGATACGGTCAGGTAAATATAAAAAAGAAACAATGTTTTCAGTGGTAGTTGCATCTACATAATGACACATAAGATCGCACGAATAGATTTTCTTCTTAAAGCGGCTTCAATTTCCAAGATATGTTCACAGAACAAAGACCTCATTTTGGCCCCTTCCCACAAGTAAAATGCACTGGCATCGATTTCGTACCCGAAATTTACCTTCAGGACTTCTTACTCCGTTAAAAAAAGGTTTCATAGAGAAGGCTTTAAATGCCGATTTTTTTTTGCCGTCAGGATGTATGGGAGATAAGAGATCTTGTTTATGCGTTTATGTTTTATTCATTAAGTTCTCCTTGCATAAGTTCTGTATTATTCAGTTTCATTAAAGAATATAGATAAATCAGGTAACAAATTTTTAGTGGCTTATGCATATTTCTAGGACTGTGAGCTGGACAGAGAGAAAAAGAGAGTTGATTAGCAGTCAAATTAAACAAACTTAAAATACAAAAAACAGAAAAATACTCAAAAACCACTCTTAGAGAGATTCGTGGTTACTAAGGAGAGTGAGTGAGAGGGGAAGGGAGAAACTAATTTTTGAAAGAGAGACTTGTTGTTTGCCTTTCGGGCTAAACTAACCGTCATCTAAACAAAACGCACGATTGAAAAGATTATAACATCAGCATCAACATCAAAAATTTGGTATCTAACCTGATATGTGTTAAACAAATGCCTCTTGTGCTGAAGTATGGTTTGATTTAATGTATTTTATATATTACAATACTGCTTTGTACTTGCTATTTCATAGAGTGAATTGAAAAATTGCTGCTAAAGGTTTATTTAAGGGCTATTGTGGAGGAAATATGTTAAGAAACCAATTTGTACATCATAATAGCCTATGCTGAATAATTGTAGCCTATCTAGAAGATTTTGACTGCTGTTCCAATATACTTAACCCACTAACTGAAGGTAGCACATTAGGGAGGCAGGAGGTAAAGTGTAGTGGAGCTGCAGTCAAAATAAGTTAGCTACAATTATTGTGCATATTAGGCTATGAAGTAGCCTAATGATTGTTTTCTTAACAGTTGTAACGGTAAAATTCTAGTTTAACTACTTTTTGCTATCTTAGAAAGGGGCTAGGCTAAGAAAATGAAACTTGGTAATGAATCCAGGGCCAAAACCTGCTCTGGAAAGGTATTGAATAGCTTCTATATTAACTCTCTTCTGATTTCTAAGCACTAGAAATTTGCCTACTTGACAGGTCTTTTACCTAATAAAATTCTGCATAAAGTTTATTTTAACAGACTATTCAGGTAGCCTAGCTAAGAAATAAACTTAGCTCCATAGTCAGATTTGGATCCTGATTCCAAATTTAACATCCATTTGCATTAGAAATAAACAGTAAAATTCTAGTTGATTGACTTTTGACTATCTTTGAAAGGAGTTAGGTTAGGAAAATGAAACTTTCAGGGATGGGTCTAAAGGCTAAGGCATATCCCAGGAAGGTATTTTGAAGTACCTATCTCCACTCCTATGTATTTGCAGATCTTTTAGAATCTAATAAATTAGGATTAATCAAAGCTCTGAAGCTGAAAACAGTTTTGTTGTACTTCATTCAAGCAGATGATTTATTTTCAAGGTTCCACTTCTATAATACAAAGATTTTTAAGAGTCATCAAAGGCATGGGCCCTCTAGAGGGAGAAAGAGTAGAGGTAGGTACTTCAAATACCTTCCCAAGACATGCTTCAGTTTGTAGACCTATTCCTGAAAGTTTCATTTTCCTAACATAACACCTTTCCAAGTAGGCTAGCTAAACTAGAATTTTGCTATCTTAACATAAAGAGAAGAATAATATGGTCAAACAGTTCATGGTTATTAACTGTACAAAGGAGTGACCCAGCTCAATGGTAACCAAAACTCTAAAAAACAGATTTTTTATAACAGTAGTTACATCAAAAGAATTGTATTTTAATGCTGATTTTAAATATAAGTTTCATCAAGTTTAGACTTACCCAATTGGAGGGCATCTAGGCCCCTTCCCACACTCTTTTTTCCACAAGTCACCAGATCAAATTCTGAGATAGCCAATTTATTCAGTATAGAAAAAAAAAATAATAACTATGTCTTTGGGGACATAAAATGATTACATCAATAATTACATAAAAAGAATTGCATTTTAATGCTGATTTTAAATATAAGTTTAATCAAGTTTAGACTTACCCAATTGGAGGGCATTTCAATTAAATTGGAGGGCATCTAGGCCCCCTCCCACACTCTTTTTCCACAAGTCACCAGATCAAATTCTGAGATAGCCATTTTATTCAGCATAGTAAAAAAAAAAAACTATGTCTTTGGGGACAACTTACTTCCCCAAAGCCTCTGTGGGAGGGGCTACAAGTTACAAACTTTGACCAGTGTTTACATATTGTAATGGTTATTGGGAAGTGTATAGATGCTTTCAGGGAGATTTTTTGTTGGGGGGGGGAGGGGTTATGCAGGGGGAACTTTCCATGGAGGAATTTGTCATGGTGGAAGAAAATTTCCATGATAAGGGCACAGTATTTTTTAGCATTTAAAGAAAAAAAAAATGCTAAATTAGAACTTAAAACTGTTTTTTTTTTAACTAGGCCTCCTCTCCCACCTCTTTTTTTTATCAAAATCATCTGATCATAACTATGAGAAAGCCATTTAGCCCAAAAAATAAATTAATATGCAAATTTCATTTTAATTATTCATGTGCAGAGACCCAAAATCAAAACATGCATTAATTCAAAAGCCTCCAGAAATTAAATATAAAAAAAGTTCCTTTTTAACTGAAAATAAGGAGCAACATTAAAACTTAAAACAAATTTACTTTCAGTTAAAAAAAACTTGTTTTTTATTATTTAATTTTAAGAAGGGAAGTGGATACATCAACAAAATTTTCACTTTTAGTTTAATAATTAAGAACTGCCTGAGTCATCAGCCCCCTTTAGTCCTCAGTTTTATAGATTATGAACAAGCACTTAATTCAGCTTATAGAAGATCCTTAATACAGGTCCTATCCTTGTATTATAGGCTTGTATTTCTGAATATAATCATAAATTCTCTTGCAGATTCAAATTTAAACATTTTTGAACCCTTGAAAATGACAAAAGAATTTCTAGTTTTTGGGTATAAAAAAGGCTTAAAGCATTGGTTTAAAACTTAGTATTTGATTATAAATCCAATTTTAAAGTTAAATAATCCAAAAGCATTTATTTATCACAATTAAATTGGATAACAAATTCAAAACAATATCTCCATTTTTCTATCTGTTCTGTTTATGCTGTCAGCTTTGATATATAGGTGAAATGACAATTTTTAACCAACCTAACAGAATAAGAAGAAGATATAATAGATTCAGTTTGAATTTTTGAACAGCAACAGCTTAAAGAAATTTATAATAAAAGTTCTTGTGATATTTACCCAGATTTATCAGCAGTCAGTTGAACCAATCTTATACCAAACCATCTTCTAGACAACACTACAGTGTTTTTTTGTGGATGGTGAAGTCCACCCTTTGAAAGAGTGGCAGACAGTCTGGTTTTATATTATCAATTTTTCCCTTCTTTTTTTTGATTGTATTAAAGCTTATTCCAATAGGCAATGCATAGAACACCACCTAAAAAAATCCCCCCTGACCCTACCCCAAGTACCACTGAAAACATTCAACCCCTTGGCTGGTCAAGTCAACTTTCTCAAAGCTCACATGCGGGGTCATTGAATAATACAATGGTGGAAGTCGGGGCGTATATCACAATACAGGATGAGACTGAAAATGAATTTCAAGAGGTCCTATCAAGAAACTCAAAAAAAAGGAAAAAGATTTCACCAATCAAAAATAATACCCCTTCCCATAATCCAACATTCCCCTCACAAAACCTTGGAATTTACTTAAAAATCACTCCAGATACCCCCTTTGAGATAAAAAAGGTAGCTCTTTTGAGGGTTGCAATCTTTAAAATGTTAAAATCAATGTTTTCATTAAACATTAACCGTGATGGATCTCTGCTAATAGCCCTTCAAGATTCTAAATCAGCAGACATATTACAGAATTCAAAATCTCTTCTTAACATACCAATAAAATCTGTTCTCTGGTCCCCAAACCAAAACCCAACTAAAATAGTAGTGTATAACATCCCTCCAGAAATTCCTATTCAGGATCTAAAAGAAGGACTCTCTGACAGAACTGGTAACCCAATCCCAGTAGCTGATGTAACCCAATTGGGTAAACCAGATGCCAATGGCCAAAAGTTAAGCAAGTCTTTCTTATTCACACTAAGAGAAGAAAATAATAACCTGGATCAGATATTCCTATTTGGACAAAGGAAACCCCACAAGCCCTACAAGCCAAAACCTATCCAATGCCAAAAATGTCTAAGACTAGGACACACAAAAAACACATGCAGTGAAACATTACATGAATGCAATTCTTGTAAAAACTCCCACCCCACTGGAATGATAAATTGTAAAAACAATCAGCCAAAATGTATCAACTGCAATGGTCCCCACGATTCTACTAATAAAACTTTATGCCCTGTATATAAAAAACGAGCACTAACACTCCAAATAGCAACAGAAAAAAACATACCTTACCCTTTTGCAGCAATGGAAGCAAATGCAGCTCAATCACACCTGACCAAAAACTTTATGAAACCACCCAACCCTCTCACCCACAGACCAACCATTCTACCAAAAGCATCAAGCACCCCCAATAAGACTCCTTCCTCAAAGCAACCAAGCTCACATTCCTATAAGAGAGGTTCACCCTGGACAAACCTTCCAGCCTCTACAAGTAATGATAGAATATCAGAATGGCCACCTCTCCCAAGTAGAAATGAATCAGAAGTATTAACGGGTATTAATCAAATTATCAACAAAAAGCCAGATGAATATCCAAATGAATTAACACCTAACATGTGCCTATTTATACTAAATTCTAATGCAGTACAGTCAATGAACCTAAAACAACCACAAAAAGCAAAAATAATAAGCGAATTGGCAAAGTTGTACCTACCCAATCACATGCATATCCAAGCAAAAAAAGATCTTGCTCTGCTCCTAGCAAAGCTAAAGATTGATACACAGCAAAATGAAAATTAAAACAACAAAGCAGCATATTTCAATACTTCAGTGGAATGTAAGATCACTTTCAGAAAATAAGTTAAATGAACTTTTATCTTTTATGAATAAAAATTCCATTGATATTGCTTGCCTTCAAAGAAACCCATTTGACTAATAACCAACAAAGAAAGTTTCCAGGATATACTATCCTGAGAAAGGATAGGTCTTCTCAGAGAAAAGGAGGTGGCGTAGCTATAATTTTAAATAATAATATTAAATTTTGCGGTATTAATTTCCCAGATTTTTCAAATGATGTTGATGTTATTGGCATCAATGTTTGGATAAATAATACAAAAACATACATATTAAGTCTTTATAACCCCAATGGCCAGACTACAGATGCCATGGATTTTTTCACTTATATTACTAATTCTAATATGCTAAAAAACATAATCATCTGCGGGGATTTTAATGCCCACAGTCTTCTGTGGGGGGATAAGCCAGCAAATAAAGCTGGTAAGCTCATTGAAAGATTGATTTCAAATAATGCCGATTTAGCAATTGCTACCCCTCCTAATCTAAATACATATTTTAACCCCAAAAGTGGTAAATTTTCAACTATTGACCTACAAATTGTTTCAATAAATATACTAAATAAAATTTATATTAAGAAAATTGAAAATCTATGCACTGACCATTTTGCAATAGTTTCCTCTTTAAATGAACCAGCTAACATTCTCCCACTATCCCTAAATATGTCAACACCAAAGCAAATTGGACCATGTTTAGAAATAAGCTTAATGAAGAAGTCCTAAGTTTAACCCAGAAATCTCATACCTCAGTTGTAACTGCTGACACGTGTGCTGAAGCTATGACATCAATATTAACAAATGCAGCTAATCAAGCTATCCCCAGAACTTCACCTAGGAAAACCATCCCTAAACACACCCCTAAAGCATGGTGGACAAAAGATTGCCAAATTATGTGGAGAATAAAAAATGCAACTAGGAGAGCATACCTAAGAAAACCATCCCCTGACACATATTTAAGTAAATTACAAGCAGAGGCTAACCTCAAGAGAACAATAACTAATGCCAAATATAATTATTGGAATAATTTTGCAAATAATCTTTCCAGAGAAACATCTGAGCCAAGAATACATAGACTTATAAGCAAAATCTGTGGGAAAAAAACATCCTCCAACCCTCTTATGTATGAACTAATACATGAGAATTCCCACTATGATAACAACACTGATAAGGCAAAATTATTTGCCTCCCTTTTCTCAAAAAAGCTAACATCAAAAAACCAAAATATCACCACACAAATCATGACAAATCCTATTTACCAGCCCCGACCAGGTTCAGAATATATAAACCATCCCTTCTCGATACATGAATTGAATAATGCAATTCAGCATATCAAGGCCAATGCTACAAGTAGCTATGATAATATACACCCTATATGGATAAAGAATCTTTCCCCTTTGTACAAACAGGAGCTCCTAAATTGCTATAACCATGCATGGGCTACATCCATATTCCCTAATATCTGGAAATGTTCATCTCTCATACCAATTTTAAAGAAAAATAAACCTAAACATGACCCTCAGTCATATAGACCCATAATGATTACCCCAGTGCTGGGAAAATTAATGGAGAAAATGATTTACCATCGGCTGCTTTGGTTTGTTGAGAAGAATAATCTGATACCTCATACTCAAACTGGCTTCAGGAAACACCACTCATCAACAGATGCTTTCATAGTGTTAACAAATGCAATAAATGAATCCCTATCAAAAAATAATGTCTTAACTGCTGCATTCCTAGATTTTGAAGGAGCTTATGATAATGTTGACCACCAGATTCTATTAGTTAAACTTACAAACCTTGGACTACCCCCCAAACTTGTATCCTTCATAAAATCCTTTATAGAAAACCGAAGTTTCATTGTTTGTGTAGGTTCAGCCTCTTCACCCAAAACTTCAATAACCAAAGGCCTTCCACAGGGTGCAGTCCTGAGCTGCCTCCTATTTTCACTTTTTCTGTGGGACATGAACCTCCCACATACCAATCTACAGTACGCTGACGATCTGGTATTATGGGCAACTGGCAATACCTTTGAGATTACGCATTCAAAGTTGCAAAATGCACTTTTCCAATTTGAAAAGTTCTCCCAAAAGTCCATTTCCAGTTCCAGTTCCAAAAATTGTAGGGAGGTATATGGACTAACAACAAGTCCTTTCACCTCTTTGACTTCTTCTTCAGAAAAACTAGCTACTGGAAGCGCTATTCTCCTCCAGTCTGCAAACAATGGATATATACGATTATGAACAATAATACACTGTTATTGATTGTGGGAAGTGCAAGCACCTGAGCTACCTGTCCCCAGCAGTTTAAGGCACTAGGCCGGCCGGTACCAATACGGCTCTTCCTACTCATTCCCGCTCTCTTCTGCACAATCAAAAACTATGGATAAATCGCCTCCCATTAAAAATTGACTTCTTCAAGCTTTAATCCTTATTAAACAATATTTCTCTTCTTTAAGGTATCAATTGCTGCCTTAAATATCTTACGATCAATTTCCCATGGCAGGTTAGAATCCAGGATAGCTGTATAAGTATTTGGAATCTTAGCCAAGGAGCAGAAACGCTTAAGAGCAACAGTCTCCTCACTCTGAGCCTGGCAATCAAATAAAATATGCTGGATTGTTTCCTCTGTTGAAAAGCAGATTCGGCATAAAGGGGAATGATGTAGCTTCCAATTAAATAACAAGCTATTTAGAAGTAGGGCACCTGATTTCAGCCGGTAATATAGCACTGTATTTAATCTTGTATGAAATGGAGATAACATTAATGTACTGTGATTAACTTTGGATCTTTGCCTGATAATATCTCGTGAATTGAGGTCAGAGGAAGGACTAGGAGATAACATGGAAGCCTTTGCTGCTAGAGAATCAGCCATATCATTATATTTTATACCTTTATGACTAGGAACATGTTGAAAATAAACTTCATTTTCCTTGATCCTTAGATTAAGAAGCTGTCTTCTAATATTATATAAATCTTTGTCATTAGCAATTCTATTAATATTTTGGATCAGTAGTAATGCTGATTTAGAGTCGGAGAGACAGAGTATATTTTCAGATTCAATGTTATAATTTATGAGAGCATCCAAGGCCAGGCGGATGGCACATAATTCAGCAGACAAGATAGAAGATCCCAATGGGAGAGGAGAATAAATATTCAAATTCAGGGATGGGATACATGCTCCTGCTCCAGCTCTTTCCCTCTGGACGGATCCATCAGTATATATTTTTCTATAGTTGGGGTAAGCCTTTGAGATGTGTTCAGCCAAAATAGTCTGGATCTCATAATTAGGAATCAAATCTTTACTAATAGAGATAAGTTCTACTTGACAGCTTGGAGGACTCATTTCCCATGGGGGGGACTCAGTAAAGGGATATGCATGAAGCGAATGTTGATTCCAGTTTGGGACCTCCAGTTGAAACTGATTCCATGATGAATGGGCATTGGGACAGGCTGACTTCTCAGCAAAGGTATGTGCATATACAGCATGCTTGGCTCCATAAGCCTGGATTTGCGAGAAATACTTTATCCTTAGACTAGATGCTCTTTCACTTAGGGACACCAATCCCGACAGTGTTCTTAACTTTGACAGAGGAGTATGCTTATGCACACCCAAAGCTATTCGAATAGCAGAATTTTGTAAAGATTCAAGGATTTTGAATGAGGATGGGGGACGAGCTGAAAATATTTGAATCCCATATTCTATATTTGAACGAATATATAATTTGTAAAAATCCAAAATAATCTTTGGGTGACATCCCCACTTACTTCCAGCAAGTCTTTTTAGAATACAAAGTCTCTGAATAATCAGAGATTTCAAAGAATTAATATGTTCATGCCACTGCATTTTAGAATCCATTAATAAACCAAGTAACTTCACTGAATTGCAATATGGGATCTCCCTTGAGAAAATTGTCAGTGGGTTAGGAGGGTCTAGAGTACCATTAGTAAATATAATGGCTTTAGTTTTACTGATTGATATTGGGAAGCCAAATGCTAAAGAGAATCTCTGGACTAGACTTATATCCTGTTGAATAAGGCTTTGAAGAAGGCTAATATCCCTTCCTGACTTCCAAATGATCAAATCATCTGCATAAAGGCCAAATGATGCATGAGATACTTGAAATTCAGAAACATACAAGTTGAATAGAAGAGGACTCAATATTGCACCTTGAGGAAGTCCTCTCGTAATGGGGCATTGCTCACTTCTAGACTGATTTACTTGAACGTAAAAATATCTATCAGTTAGAAAAGACTTTATAAAACTTATAAAAGGATACGGGAAGTCAAGATTTATTAGGATTTCCAATAATTTATTGTGGACTACATTTCCATAGGCATTCGACCAGTCAAACAGAACAGCCATTGTGACATGTCTTTTTTTAAGGGAGTTACAAACATCAATTTCTAGCCGGGTAATGTTATCTAAAGAGCTATGTCCTTTTCTGAAACCTGTTTGTTCACTAGGAAAGAGATTGTTGACTTCAGAAAACCACTCAATTCTTGATAAGACAAGCCTTTCCAGAACTTTACTAAAGGAAGGTAATACTGATATAGGACGGTAAGACTTGAGATCATTAGATGAATAAGAAGGTTTTAAAGCTGGGAATACCTGAGCAATCTTCCAGGCATCTGGGAACTTTTGACTTGACCAAATAAGATTATAAAGACTTAAGAGGGCTGTATGAAACACCTTTGGGGACTCAAGAATCCACTTCATACAAATACCATTTTACCTACTGCACCCACAAAGTCAAAAATTATCCAATTCCACCCCAAGCGAAATCATTATGATGCTAGGCTAACATTAAATGGAATACTTATCCCAGAGGACAATCAAATTAATTACCTAGGGCTCATACTTGACCAAAAACTAAATTTCCACCTCCACATCACAAATACAATAAAAAAGTGCTATAGAAAAACAAGAATAATTAAAAGGCTACTAGCCACACCTTGGGGCTGTAATGAGAAAACACTAATCCAATTTTATAAATCATATATAAGACCCCATATTGATTATGGCCTCATAGTGTATGGTGCTTGTGCTAAGACCCACATGCAAAAAATCGAAACGACACAAAATGATATAATTCGTCTTATATTTGGTGTTAGGAAACCAACAAAAACTAAGTTTCTGCTTACTGAGAGTGGACTATCACCAATAAATGAAAGAAGAAGATTTCTACTAATTAAGTACCTTACAAAAATTGAAGCCAATGATTCTCATACCCTGCATAACTGGTTAAGAAATCCATCTATGTTTAGAGGTGTTGCAAATGAATATGCAAATATCCAGAAGAAGTTCCCAGTGCCAGTAAAATCTATTGCACCCACATTCCCCCAAACCCCCCCTTGGAGTTGGTCAACCCCCATAATAAAGACTGACTTCTCAAAGTGGACCAAAGAACTTACCCCCATTTCTTTTATTCAGAAAAAATTTGCCGAACTAAATAATGTTGCTTATAAAAATTATTTCCAAATTTTTGTAGATGGGTCCAAAATGAATGAGAAAGTGGCAAGCGGAGCTTTCTTCCCAACCCATAATATCGCTTTAGGAGAGAGATTACAAGATAATTCATCTGTAATGTCTGCCGAGCTAAACGCCATAATCATGGCACTAGATTTCCTCATGGTTAATGAATATATGAAAGTTAATATTAAAAATATTATAATATATTCTGATTCTTTGTCAAGCCTAGAGCTTCGTTCGTCAGCTTCTCAAATTAAGATGGATATTGACACATTTCTTTGTCTTAGGATTATTGATATTTTTGCTTCAAAAGGTATTTTAACTCATATACAGTATATTCCAAGCCACTCAGGTATAATAGGTAACCATAAGGCAGATGAAATAGCCAAAAATGCTTTAAATATTGACCAGCCAAGTGGGAGACCAATCTCCATTAGAGATATTTACCGCTGGAGATTTACAGAGGTACTGATAATTAATAAGAATCCTACCCCATCACCTTTCCCAAGTAAGCACCTTTCCAAGATTTATCATAGGATTCGGTCAGGTTCAAATGGGCTAAATTTTCAGGCATTTTCATATCAGATTCCTAATTCAAGTGGCGAAGTTCCCTCGTCCCCCCTTTGCAGGTCATGTAATCTTAAGAGTGAAACAATAGATCACTGCCTATTTGAATGTAATATGCTGACGTCTGCACAGTATACCCTGCGACGTAAAATGGTAGAATGCTTCAAACACCACAAAATTCCACTAACAGCCAAGAGTCTTGCTGACCATACTCTCCCGCAGAGCACATAGATCAATATATACTCTCTTATAATTCAACTGCTGGTATCAAAAGATATACTTCAAGAAATCTGAGCAGATACAAATCATACAAGACAAACCAGCTCCATAGCTCTGTCGATCTCACAGAGTGAGCCTAAAGGAAAAGGGCTAAATAGTATCTACTGAAAAGCCCGTCTGCTGAATAAGAAGAAGAAGAATTTTTTTATTCAACTTAATCTTGACAAACCATTGTTTGTAAATTATGCGACTTTTACAAAATGGATTTACAATGAAATAGTACATTTGAAACAAATGTTATAACCCATTTTTAGGCATATCCAAAAAGACATAGAATGATATTATTATTTTCAATGGTTATAAGGGCTTAAGTTTGAATTTGAATGAGAAACAATCATATATTCAAATAGAGCTTAAAAAATTTCATTTAGTGGTATTCACTTTATTTTCACTATTCATTTTATTTTTATATTCACTTTATTTTTAAGCCGATTATATGAAAAGCAAAATATTTACCAAGTGAGGTTAGTAATTGGTTTTGTATTACACCACCTTAAATTAAAGCTTAGAGAAATCTAAGTACTTCTCCTTGTAGAGCTCCAGAGTTGGTGTTTTAAATTATATTCAAAATTCTTTAGTGACCAGGTGCAGTACACTTATCAGTGGGTGATTTTACCCTCCCTGGAGGACCACTCAGCAACCAGCATTTGTTTGAAAATGTCCAAAGATTCAGCAGTTACAATTTCTTTGAGGAATTTATTCCAACTGTTGACAATTCCTGAGGAAAAGAATTGAATGCAGACTCTGGATAGGGTAGACTGCTTGACAAATTTCAAGTGACGGCCTCTAGTTCTTGAGTTAGGACCTCATTATTAGTCCTCATTAACTTATAGGCTAAAATGTCATCACCTTTATTTCTCCTGAATGCACATGTTGAGAGTTACTATGTTGCTTGCCTTGCAGGGTAAGAAAGTTCCTGTAAAGAGCATGCTTAATCAGCCCCATAGTTGAGCTAGCACTTGTAGCAGACTTCTTAGCATAAGTGCTGAATTTTAATTCACTATCAATAGTGACTCCAACATCTTGCTCAGTATTACAGAGGAGAGCAGGTGGTGTGAGAATTAATATAAGTGATAAGGGTTCATTTTGCCAAAGAGAATGACATGACACTTGGCAGTATTAAATTTAAGAAGCCAAGCATCAGTCCATTGAACAAGAAGCCCAAGAACATTTTATAGAACAGCATGGTCTTTGCTGGACAAGGTGCACACATAAAGGACAAGGTCCCCAACGCACCAAGATATCCTGCCTCAGTTTACTTCAGTGACTCACGCACACAAGACGAGGGTGGCAACTTTTAAAGAGGGAAAAGAACTGTTAGAATACCTGCCTACACACTCAACAACAAGATTTTTAAACTCCTTCATTCCATACTTCATGAAGCACTACAACAACAATATCCTCAAATCAAAGTGATAGCTCATCATGTGTGTTCTTTATGTTGCGTCTTTTTGCGTTTTTCTATTTTCTTTTTTTTTGTTTGACAATACCCATGTTATTGCATTGTGATAAAGGGAAAGAATAAAGATTATTATTATTATTAAAGAAAATCAAGAATCCAGGACAGGGACTTCTCTTCATGCTTGACTGTATGTAAATTAATTACATGTCACTTGTGTCAAGCTTTGTCAAAGATATAGAAAAGTCAAGCAGAATCATTTCAGCAGATCTTCCAAAACAAAAGTCATGCTGTGAGCTGTGCAAAAGATTGTTTGCTTCAAATGTGTAATAACCACAGAACTGATCATTCTTTCAAGAACCCTAACAATTGTTTAGGTTATGCTAATTGATCAGTAATTTTTAGCAAAGTCTTTTCTGCCTTTCTTAAATTTTGGAATGATGCAAACTATTTTTTAATCCAAAGGTAGTCTGGAAAGATTTAATGATAATTTGAATAGCAAGGAAAGAGGTTGATACAAGAATGTTCAACATTCATGGAGGATACATGGATGAATGCAGTCTGGACCAGCAGATTTATTCATTTTGAGGGACATGTAATCCTTTAGAACTATTGTATCAGGTTGGTTATCTGGTTAAAAAAAAGTTTGAAAATTTGAATATTTTCTTAGGTATTTTTTTCTGTAACAGTTCCATGCTTGATGTTTTCTATCAGTTAGCTTACTTAGTTTGATTGTTTAAAAAAGTTAAACTTTTGGCCCATTTAGCCCAAAAAATTCTAGTACAATACTTTTCAGCATGTAAAATTTCAGTTTTCACATTAGACCAACTTTTATCGTTATCATCAGTATTAAGCTGTTTTTAATTGACATTGACAAGTTTTTTTTAGAGAATAGTTTGCAATTGACATATTTTTGTTGTTTAGTAGGCAAACATAAATCCAACATAATTACAACAATTGCCAACAGGCATGGATATGTCATTCTTTATAAGAAGGTTTGGATACTGAGAATAACCAGATCAAGAACATTAGAAGCTTGACCCTCTCTGAAATAAGTTGGCTGAGATACTGTTTGACAGAGGGAATTATTGAAGTGGGCAGGCAGTAAAGGATAATCCCTGCCAAAAAAAAACCGGATCCATAAATCAGTTGGATTTCAGGAAGATTAAAGTTCCCCCAAAAGGTCAAGATCATAATTTTGCAAAACTGGACATCATGTGTGATAGCTTAGCAGCCAAATTAGATTCAAGAGTCCAAAACTCAGGGAGCACTGGGGACTTCTAAATACAACAGTCACTACAATCAGAGAAGTTTGGCTAGGTATATTTTATCCAAAGGGACTCAATTTCCTCAGTATTAAGAAAATTAAGATGAATGAGACTAACCTTTAGTCTGTCTCTTACATATAAGCACAATCCTCTGTGGCAAACTGGAGATCTCAAGTTTGAAAAAAGCTGGTAACCATTGATTTGGATTTTATTAGGTGACAAGACTGCCAAGGTGTATTTTATCACAAGTTAAGGAGAGTTCCATTCTATTCCCATTTATACAGATTATTTTGAGGGACTCTAACTCTCCTAGACTTAGATTATGCCAATGATTTGAGTATTCTAGATGAAGATTTTTGCTAGATGATTAGATTTTCAGATATTTGAAAGTTCAAGGTGCAAGACTAGGTTTGAATATTACTGCTAAGAAAACCAATTCTGTAAGACTAAATATTGGTAGTATTATCAGTAAAAATGGAGGGTGTAGCAAAAATGTTAAAAGTACAATTGCTAAGGCCTAGGGTGTTTTTGTTGAAACAAGTTTGGAATGATAAGAAGATAAATATGCAAACCAAGATTGGAATATTGGAAGCTGCAGTCATGACAAGTTTTGGAAACTATTTTAAAACATTCTACTGTAATGAAAGGCATACCAATAAACTTTACCTTCTACTCCCCTAATGGTCAAAAATACAGAATATAGTACTGAGCAGCTTACTCAGATAACTAATCACCACTTCAGCAGATTAATCACCATGAAATATCTGTTATACCACCTAGAGAGGGTGTTGTTTTACCATCGGATTTGTAGAAATATTCTTTGTAAGGATATCATTAGCTTGAATATTTTATCTATAAATATTGCTAAATATTTTTAGTCACTGATAATCAAGAGGAGCCCAATCTTGGATACAAATTTAAAGCATGAGCTTAATCATGGAAAGGGCAGTTTAACTTTGGGTATAATGTCATAAAATTAAAACAAAGTATCTGATCACTGGTTGAATAGATCTTGGACAGATTTAATGTATGGCAAGTGTTTTGAAGCCTAATCTTGAAAAATTCCGTGCAGGTAACTTTTGTCTAAATTTATATGCTAAAAAACTAAGTTTGACTTGATCAACTTGAATATTTTAATCATAAATAGTGCTGAATATTTTATATGCAATGATAATCAATAGTGGTTAATCTTGTAATGAATTCAAAACTTGAGCCTAATCTAAAAAAAATTCTGTGTTGGTAACTTTTGTCTAAAGTTAAATGCTAAAATACTAAGTTTGTATCTGTATAGAATTCTAACTGTGAAGAAGGAAACATTATACAATTCTCAAAAATAATTTTAACAAGTGATTTAATGGCAAAGAAGTAATACAGCAGCAAATTCAGTGCATAGAAATTTTATTGTGCATACAACTTGGGACAGGGAAAGACCCCTAACATTCAAACAATACCTGAACTTGGACATATATCTTTATTAAAATATACCTTTTGAAACATTGGCAATAGGCTTCTAATTTTGAACTTGATACACATAGGTTTAGATGGTTAAGCTTGACTGACTAGAATCTTGAAACACTTTTGAAACATTTGTTTTTCAGCATTTTAATTTAGACACAAGTCATAGTCTACCCTATTTAAATATCATTATTAGCCAAGCAGAATCATGTCAGCAGGCACGCCAGTATCAAGTAACTTAGTGATATGGTTATATGATTCAAGGAGATTAGTATCAACAGATCTTCCAGAACAAAAGTCATGCTATGAGCTATGCAAGACATTATTTGCTTCAAGATGTCTAGTAACTACAGAATTGATCACCTTTCAAGAACCTTAACAATTGCTTATGTCATGCTAATGGGTCAATGATTTTCAGCAAGGTCTTTTCTGCCTGTCTTAAATATTGAAATGATATGGGCTATTTTCCAATCCAGAGGAAGTCTGGAAAGATTTAATGATAACTTGAATAGCAAGGAGAGGAGTTGACATAAGTCTGTTCAACATTCATGGTGGATATGAAGATAAGTTCAGTCTGGACCAGCAGATCTATTCATTTTGAGGGACATAAATTCCTTAAGAATTATTGTACCAATGATTAGAATAGTTTCCATATTATGTGATACATCATATATAGGAGGTGGGGGAAAAACAAGTTAGAATTGTTGGTTGAAAATTTCAGCTCAGGGTCAGTAACTGGTTGACTATTGTGCAGGATATCAGGGACTGTGTGTCTGCTGTGAAATTTCTTAGAGGCATAATGCCAGAACAACCTAGGATTATCCATAGCATCCCTAGCCAATTTTTTCTCAAACCTTCTTGTCAACTGTTTATAACCTTCTCTTATGTTTATATTACGATTTTTCTTTCTTGCTCATGAGCTTTCCACTTTTCTTTTGTCACCTGCATGTTTCCAAGAGTTGTTAGCTGCAGAGCTGTGTTGATATAGTTAGCTTCTGACACAAAGAAGTTGCTGCTAGTACTGTTAATAGCTGGTTGGGCACCACTGAAGTTTAGCTTTGTTTGTGGAAATTTTGACTTTGTCCTGCAGTGAAAGAATAAATATTACGAAAGCTGGTGTTTGTAGCTACTTTTGGTAAACTAATCATGGTCTTCTGTTACAAAAAGACACTATTACAAGGCTTTTTCATCTCATTTAATTGTAGCACCATCTGCGTTTTCATCTCACTTCTTCTAGTTATTGCAGTACAGAGTTTAATGAATTTATAATAAGAATTGGACCCCTGGGTATTGAGTTGTACCACAATAACAAATAAACTCCATATATCACAAAAATACAGCAAATACAGGGTATTGAGTTGTACCACAATAACAAATAAACTCCATATATTAAAAAAAATAAGCAAATACAGCAGAATACACCAAGAGGCAAATTCGAGAAACGCGTTTTAGGGGCATTGAGTAAAACAAATCATACAAGAGCCATAAATATCATGGCTCTATAAACTACCCTTCATAAAAAGAGGTTCCAACCAAAGCTGTGACATATGTCTTGAGACAACATGGTCAGGTAACATATTCCATGATTTGATGGACTGATTTACGAAAATGGCTGTATATATACACTGCCCTTCTGCCCTTCATAAAAAGAGGTTCCATCCAAAGCTGTAACATTATGTCTTGAGACAACATAGTCTGGTAACATGTTCCATGGTTTAATGGACTGATTTACGAAAAATGGCTTTATATACTGCCATTCACAAAAAGAGGTTCCAACCATAGCTGTAACATTATGTCTGGAGACAACAGGGTCAGGTAACATGTTCCATGGTTTAATGGACTGATTTACAAAAAATGGCTCTATATACTGCCCTTCATAAAAATAGATTTCAACCAAAGCTGTAACGTTATGTCTTGAGACAACATGCTCCATGATTTAATGGACTGATTTACAAAAAAAACTTTGCCCAACCTTTCTTTAAACCCTTTTCTGATGCAATTTTAATGTGATCTGTAGTGTGGGCAAATAATGGCTAAACTGAAAGAAATCACTAAACGATGAATTATCAACACGATCAATAATTCGAAATGTATTAACTAGGTCTAATCTATCCCTCCTGTATTGCAGAGATGGTAGGCCCAAACAACTTAGCCTACAATCATAGGGCAAATACTTCAAATAAGGAACAAATTTTGATGCCTGTTTTGCACTTTTTCAATGAGCTGTGAATCAGATTTTCTTGTTGGATACCACACAGATGTGCAGTATTCAGCTGCTGGTTGTGTCATTGTATTGTACAGCGTAACAAAACTATTCAGGTTAAACTTTCTAAACATTCTTTTGATACTAAGAAAACTGTGTTTTATGTGATACCTTTAATGCCTGTTTATCAGGACTCAACTGATTATCAAAAACAATACCAAGGTCCCAACAGAATCAACAGACCATATCACTACATCATCAATGGAATACTGGTATGCTACTGCATTCACTAAATAATTCACTACATTGTATTTTACCTGATTGATAAACATTGAATTTAATTACACCAGTTAACCAATGCATCTAAGTCATCCTGTAGAAGAGCAACATCAGCTAGGGAATATTCGCCTAAAAGCATTACATCATCTGCAAACATGTTATGCAGATTTGATTTTGTTATGTTGAATTACCCATGGCAAACCATTTTATAACTATGCAAAACAAAACTGATCCCAAGCAACTACCCTAAGGGACTGCTCAAAACACTACACTAGATGGATAATGCCTTGCCAATCCTAGCATTCTGTGACATATCTGCAAAGAAAATTGTAATCCCAACTATAGTTTGCAATCCAATCCCATGTTTTTGACATTTTTTCAGCAGTAGAGGTATTGAAACCTTATCAAATGCCTTACAAAATCAACATAAACACAATCAAACTTTTAACCTAAGTCAGCCATCATTTGAAAATCATTGAATACTTCCATTAACTGAGTATTACAAGACCTATTTTTCCAAAAACCATGCTTTGGTATATGCTGAAGTTTGCTTTTTTTTTCAAAATAAATCTGGACCCAATCACAATCACCTTTTCCATAATCCTAGAAAAAAAAATGAAGCGTTTGAAATAGGGCAGTTATTACTGAACTATGACCTTAATTTATCCCTATGAAGAGGTTCTATCACTGCTTTTTTCCATGCAACAGGGCATTTACCAGAGTCTAAACAAAGGTTAAAAACAGAAACAAGAGGACTGGATAAGCAAGAAGCCAGTTCATGCAGAAACATTTGAAACATCATCAATATCAGGGGCTTTATCAATGGAAAGATTCCAAATGATCTTTTCAACTTGTTCAGGTGCAATATCTGAATCATCATATGACAACCTATTTTGCAGTAAATGAGCTACCGCTATGGAATTAGGTTGCACATGAGCAGCAGGATTTAAAAAGGATGTGACAAAGCTTCATTGAAAATAACTGCCTCTCTCCTATCTCCATAAACAGATTCACCAGTGACCAGATCACTGAAGATCATAGATGATGGTAATTGATCGTTATTGTCCCTATTTACATATTTTCAATATATCTTTGGGCAGCTTTTACTGGAATCAATGATAGATGACTACTGATTCAGTGTGTGATTGTAGAGAGATTGTTGCAACATTTCTTGCTCTCTTTTAGGCACACTAGGATTTATCATCCTTAATCAATAGATAATGTCGTCAAAGTTTATTTTTCATGGATATTGTATCAAAGACTGATTTTGGCAGGCTCCTACGTTTTTTATCACCCTCTCTTACACTATGCCTTGGAATAAACTTTTCTTAGCCCTCTACTATTACATTATGGACAAATTGAAACTCTGTGTTCACATCCATGAAACAATGGTGAAACTTACCAAACATATATCAATAGAATGTTAAAACTTCCTAAATTTATCATACCTGCCTCTAGCATATTTGTAAAACGATTTTGACTAAGGACTTAATGGAATATTCATATTAACACATAAAGACCACTTTTGCCTATAGGGGGTAAAAATTCAGGTCCTTCTAGATCAGATTTGTGCTTAGATATAACAAGGACTCTTATGCTTGATTGGAGAGTACAAAATCAAGTTACTTAGCGGTAACGAAGTATACAATTACTTGTATCATCTATCTGTGGTTACCATGCTACTAGCCACCTGAGGACTCTGAAGGCCTGGTTCCCAGAACTAAGCATAGATGGTGAGGAAATAGAGGGGGACAACAAAATAAATGCTTCCACTCTGCAGTCTGTATCTCATGACAGATCTAGTAATAAATGCAGTAGTAGACCAAGGACTATAACCCTTGTTAACTGTAAACCATCTTATGACAGTTCCCCAATTCTAAAACCATGGTATAGTGACCCTTTACAACCCAGTGTTTTTTCGAGTTCTTGCAAACCCACCAATTCTTAAACTAGAGTGCTTGTCAATGAAGACACAACTGCCACATGTTTTACTCTGCAATGCCCACTCACTGAACAACAAAATGGACAATCTTGAAGTCTTGAATAAACAAATTTGCTGTCCCATAGCAGCAGTGACTGAATGTTGGGACATTAGTGAAGAAACTGTTAGTATTAAAATCTAAAAGCCTTCAAATTTTCAACTCTGGGCAAGATTGTGGTCTAAGCACTGTGGTGGAGGTGTTGGTTTGTATATATGACAAGATGTTTTCTGCAAGCTATTAAGTAAGCCCACTGGTTCCTGTTGTGAAGTGATTCTGGCCAAGTACAAACTGAAATTTTTGTCAAGATTCTTTTATGAATGGTAAGGTGTTGGCCTCTAGGGTTTGCAGGCTGTGGAGGACTATTGAAAGGCTTCTTCCTTTTTGATTTTTATTTATGCAATGACGAACTCTGAAGTTGCTATTGTGTTTGTTTCTGGCCTTTTATGTACTGTAATCACGGTGTAGTTTTGGCTATCAACAGAAGTTTTGATTTCAATTTCCACTGAACAACTGAAAACTTGATGTGAAGAGAGTATTATGCCTTCCAAAGACTGACCTCCTTCCAGATCGACTTGTTTTTGACATTCAATCAAGAAAAATGGCAAAAATAACAGGTAAATGGGACCTTAAAGCTGTCAAATGGATTAAGGTAAGGTAAAATCAACTTAACAATGGAACTAATAAAAAAACTCAAGGCTTTTTTCTCCATTAGACAAGCACTTCAAACAAGATTTAGAGGGAATAATAATTTTACGTGGAAGTGATTAGATTTTGCTTGGATTGTTCGTGCTGTTTTTGCTTCCAGAGCAACACATTGGTAAGATATGGCTTACCCAAGTTGAATGCTAAATATGAGAGCTTAAAATTTGAGAATGTAGAAGATAGATGGAATAATTTTGGGAAAATCGTTTGTGAAGTTGCTGATTGTGTCTTAGGGAAGAAAGTTGGGAATGCTGTTAGGAATATTAGTGAAAATGCTTTATGATTAATAGAAAGGAGGAGGGACCTGTAAAAGAATTACCTGAGTTTTAAAATAAGAGAAATGTAAAGGAAATCGAGAAAGCACTACAATATGAACTAAGGAAGTGTGAAGTGGAGGCCATGGATAAAATTGCCTAAGATACAGAATTGGCAGCCAGATGACATAGTAGCAAAACAGTGTACGAGTGTGTTAATATATTAAGAGAGGGTAGTCAATCTGGACTTCTCCCAGTTAGAAACAGAAGTGGGGCCATAATTCGTGATAAGGAACGAGCTAAAGAGAGATTGGCAGAATATTTTGAGAATATGCTAAACTGTGATAGAGTTACAGGAAAAGATATAGAGGAGAAAGAAAAGGTTTGTGACACATTGGATGTGAGGGAAGATGTATTTTGGTAGGAAGAATTACTGACAGTCCTAAAAGGACTATAAAATAATAAGGCTCTAGGAGCTGATAGTATGGTAAATGAGTTTCTTAAATATGGCAATTATGAGCTTAGAAATGGGTCACTGAATATTGTGAATACAATTTAAAAAGGGGAAGTACCTAGCAATCTTACGGAAACTCTTATTAAACTCCTGTATAAAAAATGTGATAAGAGTGAGTATGATAATCATAGAGGCATTAGCCTGGTTTGTGTAGGTAGCAAATTACTTAGTATAATGATCCTTTTTAGACTTAGAGATAATGTAGGTCGAGTTTTAAGAGAAATACAGCATTGTTTTAGGAATGGAAGAGGATGTGTTGACCAAACTTTCCCTCTTAGATTTATAATTGAGAAATGCCTGAGTCATCAAACACCTTTAGTCCTCAGTTTTAATGATTATGAGCAAGTGTTTGATTCAGCCGATAGAAGAGTGTTAGCAAAGGTCTCCTCCTTGTATGGTATACCAGGCAGATGCATTAGAGTGTTAAGTGCTATGTACTATACCAGCACTCCCCATTTATATGAATCATTTTGATAGTCTTTGTCTTAAGGAAGACAGTAGGCAATGGGAGAACACAGAATGAAATGGGGAATTAAAAATCTCCTGGACTTTGATTATTCTCACGATTTCAAGCATAATGCATGAAGATGTTAGTAAAATGAGTGAAATTTTAGAGGTTTTGCAAGTTCAAGCTGTAAGAAAAGGTTTGAAAATTAATGTTAAGAAGGCTAAGTTGCTATGGCTAGGAATAAGTGAAGATGAAATGGTGATGTTGGGTAACAAGAAGATCAATCAATTGAACAGCTTCACTTGCCTAAGTAGTACTATTAGTAAAGATGGTGTATACAGTGAAAAATATAAAAGTAGAATAGGCAAGGCTTAGGGCGTTCTTGTAACATTTGAAGGAAGTTTTTGGAAGAATATGAAGATAAGTCTGTAAACCAAGATCAAAAAATTGAAAGCTACAGTAATGACGGTGGTAAAGTATGGTTATGAAGCATGGGTGCTCCAAAAAAAAGACAAAGTAAGATTTGCTAGATGTTTTCTAGAGAAATTGTAAATGGATAGTTTTGGGTACCAGACTGACTGACTTTATCCCAAACACTAAGCTCTATGAAAGCTGTAGTTCAATCCTGCTTTCTAGGACTATCACGAGGGAAACGTTGAGGTGGCTAGGGCACGTTCTGCAGAACCAGGATGACTGATTGCTAAAGATTGTCCTTAGGTCAATCATCTAGGCCCAAGCAAAAAAACAGGCCGTTCCTGGTTAGGATGGGAGGATGTTGTAATGAAAAATTTGAGGAAAATTGGGCACTTCATGGGAGGATGGAAGAAGGGAGGCATTGAATAGATTGGGATGGAGGAGGACTGCATCTTGCTGCGTTGGTCCCATCCAGCTTGGTGCTGCAGTGAGTTGTTAGTAGGAGTTGTATCTCACAAGCCAACTTTGCTTTCCATTTTTTTCGAAACTGCCCATTTTCTGGGCTAAGACAAGGCTTACTGCAAATAACATTGATTTGTCTGCAAAAACCTTAATTTTGGAGCTCATGTCTACCCAGGATAAGATTGTTTATGAAATGTAAAGATAAATGGTCCAGGGAGACTCCCTTGAAACTTGCTGGTATTTACCAACTCAACAGACACAACAAATTCCCTAATAGTTACTTGTTGCCCTCAATTTGAGGAATAAGCAGAAAACAAAGAAAGTATCTTAGGACCTGCCTTATATATCCAACATTTTCTATTGTGAGATATCCTGAAACCTTTTCCAACACTTTTGAAAAATCAGTCTCAGCGCAAAGAAAATCATTTTGTAGAAATGATCATATAGAAATTTCTTGTTTGTTTTGTCTGCTTCTCTTTTGTTTTTGATTCTTCAACGTTAGTTTTTCTTGTTTACGCTGAGGGCATATGGCAGATTAATATGAACTTCTGCGAGATGTTCTTGTATCACCTTAGGTTTGATGCGACCACTCTGGGCACAAAAATAACAAATTCTTTCTGAAAGTTGTGACCTATCTAGATCATTTTTTTGTGGTCAGGAATGTCAGAATGCCAGCTTTCAGGAAAAAACATAACAGACTTCGAGTAAAATTACATATATATATATATATATATATATATATATATATATATATATATATATATATATATATATATATATATATATATATATATATATATATATATATATATATATATATATATATATATATATATATATATATATATATTACCTTAGACCTTAGATCCTCCTGAGCCATCGGTGGTGCATAGGGCGTCGACAAAGTCTCTACATTCATCACAAAGCTGTGCGGCTGCAGTGATATCTTCCCATTGTGGAGTGAGGGAAATTTTTGCCTTTTTTAGGTCCCAATCATACTGCCTCTGCAGTGTGTGTTTTGGTCCGCCTCGTCTTCGTCTTCCTTCAGGCTGCCAGTGATACACTCTTGAGGGAAGTCTGTCTTCGGGCATGCGTAGAACGTGACCCAAATATGTCCATCTTCGTTTCTTCAAAACTTCGGTCACTATGGGCTGGTTTGTTTTCAGCCGGATTTCCGTATTGGTAATTTTCTGATGCCAACTGATTTTGAGGATCCTTCGAAGGCAAATGTTTTTGAACCCAAGGATACGTTTCTCAAGTTGTTGGTTGAGTTTCCAACATTCACTGGCGTACATCAATATAGACAACACATTGCTGTTGAACAGGCGCAATTTTAAACGAAGTGAGTATTTGTTACTTCTCCAAATTGGTGTTAGTCTGTTGAAGGCACCTGATGCTTGTCCAATCCTTCTCTTGATTTCAAATGTTACATCGCCAGTATTTTCTATCCAGCTTCCTAAGTATTTAAATTCTTGGACCTGTTCAACAGATTTATCGGAGCATTGAAGAGTTAGGGGGGAGCCAGATGTGGACATACTTTTTGATTTATCAACGTTGATCGACAATCCAACCTCTACGGCTTTTTCTGATATTTCATCAAATAGCAGCTGTAATCGATCTTTGGCGTCTTCTAGTAGTACTATATCATCTGTAAAGTCAAGATCTGCAAGTTGTTTGTTGTTGACGTTTACTCCATAGCCCGTAGACTGTCTGAGTACGTAGTCCATAACTACTGTAAATAAAAGTGGCGATAATACACATCCTTGCTTGACACCAGTCATGATTTTGAAGTATCTTGTAACTCCGTCTTCTGTTCGAACACAGCATTCTGTTTCTTTGTACAGGTTGATAATCAGTTCTACTATCTTGGGGGGTATTTCCTAGTATTTGAGGATTTTCCATAAGATTTCTCGGTCAACCGAGTCAAAGGCCTTTTCTAGGTCAATGAAAAGAAGATATAGTTTGTATTCCATTCCTTTGAGTCGTCAACCAGCATTCCCAGTGTGAAAATTAGAAGATATTGGTCCAGTTTCTGCTGTAGGTGTTGTAATATAATAATTGACAAAAGTTTACTAGGTATCGACATTATGTTAATACCTCTCCAGTTGCCACAAACAAGCGCATCGCCTTTTTTGAAGAGCCTAATAATGGTTCCTTTCGTCCAGTCACGGGGCACTTTCTGTTCACTCCATATCTGAGTTAGTAGCTCAACCCAAACTGTCATGCAGTCGCGGACTGAAGTTTTCAGCATCTCAGATGTAATGCCATCTACTCCTGGCATTCTTCTGTTCCTTAGCTTTCTGACAGCGGCTATGATTTCTTCTGGAGACGGTGGTTCTTCATATACATTAAGAATCATAAATGGAGTGTCAGGAATTAGATCTTGGTCATTTATTCTTGGTCTATTTAGTAGGTTCTCGAAGTGGGTAGCCCACCTCTCGTCAATCATCAAAGGGTCTGTCAAAAGGGCTCCATTCCCGTCCTTTACTAGATTAGTCCTGTTAGGTTTGACTCCAATCATCTCATTGGTTAATCTATAGACTGTTTTCGAATCTCCCTTCTTTGCTGCTTCTTCTGCCAAAGCTGCTTTCTGTTCAATAAATTGCCTCTTGTTGGTCCGGGCACTCTTCTTTACTTGTTTGTCTATTTCTCTATATGAGACTTGCAGAACAATTAATTCAGATGCGTCTGAGGCCGCCAGAATGGAAAGTTTGGCTGATTTTTTTGCATCATTAGTTTCCAGGTTTGTTCGGAAATCCATCTTTCTTTCTTTTTCTTCTTATAGCCTAATTTCTCCTCTGCAACTTCTCTGTACGTCGTTTTAAGTTTCTCCCACATGCGTTCGACATCAGCCCTTGGTTCTAATTCCGATTGCAGGGCTTCAAATCTATTTGAAAGTTCTAATTGGAACATTCGTGCTGTTTCCTTGTCGTTCAGTTTCTCAACGTTGAAGGGTTTTTGTGTTGTCGGTTTATTGTTTTTCTGTGTCGCTTTTAACTTTAGATGGATCTTAGCAACCATGAGGTTATGGTCTGATTGTATATCAGCGCCTCTGTAGCCTCTCACGTCGAGTAGACTCTTCCGCCATTTGCGTGAAAAGAGGAGGTGATCAATTTGATTGCACGTGCGGCCATCTGGTGAAGTCCATGTATATTTGTGAATGGTCTTGTGTTGAAACAATGTAAACAATGTACCTCCATATGACAAGGTCGTTGTTCAGGGCGAAGTCGACAAGTAGCGCTCCGTTTTCGTTCATATCACCTATTCCATGTTGTCCCATGACTTGAGAACAGTAATTGTGACAAGATCCTACTTTCGCATTGAGATCACCTAAGACACATATGATATCGTGTCTAGGAATTTCTGCAACAACACTTTGTAGTGTTTCATAAAAGTTGTCTTTCTCTATTTCATACGCTTCGTTAGTTGGTGCATAGCAGGCAACGATTGAGAGTTTTCCATGAGCTAACCAAAATCGTGTGTAAATAATTCTTTCGTTTACAAGTGTCCATTTTAACATCGCTCGCCTAGTTGCGGGTGACATCAGTACACCCACACCTGCTTGGCGTCTGTTTTCATGTCCGCTGTATGCGAGGACGTAGCCATCTTGTAGGGGTTCCATCCCGCTACCAAGCCATCTAGTTTCACTAATAACTGTTATGTCTATATTGTACTGTATCACTTCTTTCAGTATCTGTTCAGTTTTTGAGATCTGGCTCATCGTTCTCACATTCCAAAATCCGAGCTTCAGTTGTTGCTTTGTTGTCAAAAATCGGGTCCGGGGGCATGCTGAGGTTGTTAGGGAAGTAGTAGTCATATCCGAGGCTAAAGTCGACGATTCAGTTGCTGATTTCTTTTTGCAGGGACAGGTAGCAAGCCTATCGCCCAACCCTCTTCCTTTCGCAACCGGACTTGGGACCGGCTATGGTGGAATTATATATATATATATATATATATATATATATATATATATATATATATATATATATATATATATATATATATATATATATATATATATATATATATATATATATATATATATATATATATATATATATATATATATATATATATATGTATATATATATATATATATATATATATATATATATATATATATATATATATATATATATATATATATATATATATATATATATATATATATATATACATACATTCTTAGTTAATAAAAAAGACATGTCACTCTAACAAAAAAAAAAAAAGGTTTCGCAGGTAGTGTTCAATGCTTCTTTCCACACTACATTACATTTCGTTGTTAATTTTCAGCTGTTAGCAGTGCTGTTAAATTATGGTATTGATTAACGCATTTAAATGCCACCTACAACATACTGTAACTAAAAAAGGTGTACATAATTTGACAACAGCAAATTCATAAGTATGTTCTTGTAATTTATGTACGGTCATCACAAACGGTCGCAGTTGAAAGTGATATCAGTGTACTATACATCCAAGTTAACCTTTACTGGAGTTGAGCGTGATTTGAGAGATAAGAACTTCTTTTTCATATTTTTTCCCTGTAATTTTTTCTGCTCTTGTTTTTCTACATTTGTATTTCGTTTCTGTATGAATAGAAAGGTGGTGGGGTCTAAAGTATTTAAAGCAGTCCTGAAATTAGTTTTACAAGTTTATTATTTGTGTAATTGATTTTAATTTTTGTTTTCACTTAGGCCTGGCAGTTTAAAAGATCCAGAAGTAGCAGAATTATTCTCTCAAGATGATCCAGAAAGACTATTCAATGACTTACGAGAAATTGGACATGGATCCTTTGGTGCAGTCTATTATGCCAAAAACTCATTCACTAATGAAATTGTGGCCATTAAGAAAATGTCATTTATTGGAAAACAGAGTGTGGAAAAATGGCAGGACATATTAAAAGAAATTCGTTTTTTGAACCAGTTGAGAAGTCATCACACTGTTGAGTTTAAAGGATGCTATTTAAAAGAAAGTACTGCATGGGTATGTCTCATTTGTATTTTCTTTGCAAAAGTAATACATAAATGTAATACAAAAACAAGCGTCAAATACATAATGTCACAAACAAGCGTCAACTGTATATTGTTGTAAACAAGCGTCAAAAATATAAGCGTCAAATGAAAATAAATATTATGCACGTTTTCTTTCCTGCACAAACCTAATATTCCAAAATAACAAAGCTTCTTGGCTTAGATATTAGTTAAAGCCTTTTGTTTTTATTAAAATAATTAACAAAAAGTTAAATGAGCTGATAATTCATCATTCATTCGATTTCACTCTAACACCTACACTATTATGAGAGAATAAGGAGGTGAAGATACTGCAAAAGAAATTATAAAGAAATTAAAATTGCACTTTTTTGGCTTTTCAAAATTTCTCTTAAGAAGTAAACAGTAAATATTATTGAGTACGATGTTGGTTACACAAACCGATAAAATCAAAATAAAAGGAAGCAACAAAAAATAAATAAATATGAAATATGAAATAAATATGACATTATCAAATATGATGAAATTAAATATGGATAAATATGAAATAAATGAATATGGAGTAAATGTTAAAATTTTAACCTGAAAAGATTCATGTTCAGACTGGATGGATCCATTTTTGAACATGAACTAAACCTCAGACAGGAGGGCGGGTCGTTTTTTTGGCGAAAGGTTGTATTTGACTTTTGTGGCTGTAATAAAAATGATTCCCTTTAAGCTTTACTCTGTTTTCTTCTTTGCGGTTTGCTTTTGGCCAAGTGTTTAGCCCTTCAAACATGTCATGTCAACAGGTAAAATTTTTTTTTGACATCTTTGAGGGAGGGATTCTGACATCTTTGAGGGAGGGGCTTAGTGGAGGAAACTCTCCTCCTTTAATTATCTCTAATAGCATTGACGATGGATGACAAAAGAGTAGTATACATTCTGAATTGAGTGCTATGAGGTATCTAATCTAGCCGGAAGCCACCACTATTATTGTCAAGAATAATCAGACTGGCATTGAGGATAATACAAATTTCTTACTACTGGTGACAATCCACTGCATCACTAGGTCAACTGAAGCCAACACAGCTGCGTGATTGGTAGAATGACTGATGAAAGAACTGAATGAAATTTTAAACAATTGATTTTCTAGACTAAGGAAACATGGTGAAACTAGAATAAAAGAAACTTGAATAGACAGGTAGCTAGAAGGACTGCCTTTGGGGGATGCGGAAGCTTAAAATCATTTTTCAAACCTCAGTCTTCCTGTTTTGTCACCTGACCATTAAAAAGAAAAATTGTATTTGGAGGATACAGTCCCTTGTCTCCTAGGGGAGTAGCAATCATCGAGAGCTGTTGAAAGTCTGTGGTTTGACTGAAAAGACAGTGAATTTTTTCGTTTTTCTTGTCAGTGGAACCACAGGAAACTCACAAAATGACCTAATTTCTCAAATGATATATTCATTTGTGCTTATTCTTAGTGTATTCCGAGCAGGTAAAATATAACATTACTGCCCTTTTTCTAAACTTAAAAAAATTTGCTCCATTTAATCAAAAAGCAAAATACATACTTTTTGATGATATAAGTTATATTAAAAATGAAGATCTCTATCTCAAGTACAAAACGCCAGAAATTAAATTGTTTTCTAAGGTGTCCAGTAAAATTGGTGTTGACTTATAATTTACTGTCATTTACTCATTTCTCTTATGAAATACATGTTTAATACAAGCTATGGTAAGACCGCTAAATCAATTACAACATTTTGGCGACATAAATTAAATTTTACAATGGACGAAATTGGACAATTCTTTAAGGCAGTGTATCCTTTTAAGAAACAAGATTGCTAAGTTTTTGAGGGGACAATTTATTAAAATAGCACAAAACTGATAACACAAAAACGACGCAAAACAGGATTAGAAGCAGATAAGTTCTTAAGGGATATGCAAAAAATAAAAGCAAAATTCATCAAGTTTGCTTATACCACCCGTAAAATCCAGTAATTTTACGGTACAACTACAACTCTCTGGAAAAATCAAGAAAGCTTACTTTCATGTAAAACGCTAGTTCTACACCCGTATTGAAGTATATGTATTATTAACCAAATATATGAAATAGCTGAAATATGGGTATTATTAACCAGCCAGTATTATTTAAAAAAGTTTTTAGAAAATATTTTGTATTTGTTCATTTGAATTTTCAATTTCGCTCTTAACTTTCATCAGAAAAACTGTTTTCTAAAAATTAGTATTTATACAATGCCATTTTGTCTAATAACTAATAAAGATATTGACGCTTTTATCCATGACAGAAATCAGCAGTGCCACTCACAGAAAAGCAACACATATCCTTTTTGCAATTGACAAGAACAACAAAAGCAATATAATATTAAAAACAAACGCAACAAAATTTCTGATATAAGTAGCTTCAGTCTGTATACAACCTCCTGTTATAGTTAGCTTATTTTGCAGCAAAATTTCTGATATAAGTGGCTTCAGTTTGCAATAAAACTTCTGCTATAAGTAGCTTAATTAGCGTCTGTATGCAAACTTCTATTTGCAACAAAGTTCCTTATATAGGCAGCTTTGGTCTGCAACAAAACTGTTGCAAAACAAAATTCAGTTTGCAACAAATTTTCTGATATAAGTAGCTTCAGTCTCTAAGCAAACTTCTGTTATAATTAGCTTGTTTTTACATCAAAATTCCTTATATAAGTCTTTTTTGGTCTGCAACAAAACTAGCAAAATTTATGATATAAGTAACTTCAGTGTCATTTTGTCTAATAACTAATAAAGATATTGACGCCTTTTTCAGTGACAGAAATCAGCAATGCCACTTACAGAAAAGCAACACATATCCTTTTTGCAATTGATAAGAACAACAAAAGCAAGATAATATTAAAAACAAACGCAACAAAATTTCTGATATAAGTTGCTTCAGTTTGCAACAAATTTTCTGATATAAGTAAATTTGGTCTCCAAACAAACTTCTGTTTGTAATAAGCTTGTTTTTGCATCAAAATTCCTCATATAAGCAGTTTTTGTCTGCAACAAGACCTTTGGAAGATTTATGATATAAGTAACTTCCGTTTGCAACAAAATTTCTGATATAAATAGCTCCAGTCTGCAAACAAATTTGTGTTATAATTAGCTTCTTTTTGCAACAAAATTCCTTATATAAGCAGTTTTGGTCTGCAACAAAACTGTAGGAAGATTTATGATATAAGTAACTTCCGTTTGCAACAAAATTTCTGATATAAATAGCTCCAGTCTGCAAACAAATTTGTGTTATAATTAGCTTCTTTTTGCAACAAAATTCCTTATATAAGCAGTTTTGGTCTGCAAAAAACTAAAGCAAAATTTCTGATATAAGTAACGTCAGTCTTTAACAAAACTGCTAAAAAGGATTAGTCGCATATTAAACCTTTTTAATGTCCCCTTGAAGTAGGCCTAAAATTAAATGGAAATGACATTGGTGTTTTTTTTGCTATTGAATCAATTAATGATTGTAGGAGGATTAAAAATGTCACTTTAATCTATTCTATTTATTTCTGGTTGGTATGCAGTGGTGTCAATTCATGGGAATGTTTAGGGATCGGGTGCAAAAGTGTAATTTTCAAAATTTAGGACTTTGGTGCGCAAAAGCTTATTTTTCAAAATCAAGGGACGGTGCAAGGCTTGTTCGAAATTCTAGGGGGGAGGGGCAAAGTGTATTTTTTAAGATGTAGAAGGAAGGGACAAATGACCCCTCTCCCACCATTAGACGTTACTGTTGCTCTTTTGTTTGCATGATAATAATTTTGTGCTACTAAAAAATGTCTGACGCAATTGACGAGTTGTTTGTTGGACAAGTTTGGTGTATGTCGCCAAAATGATTTTCTTTTCTCAATAGCTTGACAACTGGAACTAAACAACCACAACAGTTGCAATGACAACTAGAGGCAATCACGCCTGCGACGATGTAGGCGTGATTGCTCGGCCAAATAAAGCAATAATATAGCGACTAGAATGTGGGGTTGATGATAGTAAGTTTAGACACATTAACAAAACGACCTAATAATGTAAAAATGATTGTAAAAAAATGTTGCCGTTTTACCAGTATAATTGTAGAATCTTTAAAGTCAGAACGAAATGTATTTTGCAGACAAATGCATTTTGTGTCATGTTCAAGACCCTTGCTAAATCTTTTTTTTTAATTTGAATTGTTGAGTTTTCTTCATGGAAGAAAGATTTTACCTGAATGTAGAACACCTCTTTCAACTTTAAAAGCTAAAGGGCGACAAAAATGTTTTAAGAGGCAACACAGACCGTTGAACACTTCCTTCTTTGAAATCTAAAGGGCAACAAAAACGTTTTAAAGGGCAACAAAGACCGTTGAACACCTCTAGGGTAACAAAAACGTTTTAAAGGGCAACAAAGACTTTAGAACACCTCTTTCTACTTTAAAAGCTAAAAAGCAACAAAAACGTTTTAAAGGGCAACAAAGACCGTTTAACACCTTTTTCTTCTTTAAAAGCTAAAAGGGCAACAAGACGTTTTAAAGGGCGACAAAGGCCGTAGAACACCTTTTTCTACTTTAAAAGCTAAAGGGCAACAAAAACGTTTTTCCTTGGGAAATAAACTATTTTGTACATTGGACCACGACTTTCGCTAATTTTGTTTTTATTTTTAGCTGGTTATGGAATATTGCCTAGGCTCCGCCTCTGACATAATCGAGGTGCACAAACGGCCTTTAAGGGAAGAGGAAATCTCGGCTATTTCGGATGGAGTACTGCGTGGACTTGAATATTTACATTCCATGGGAAGAATACATCGTGATATAAAGGCTGGCAATATTTTACTCACAGACAATGGAACTGTAAAAATAGGTAACATAAGATGATATTTATTTTTAAAAGGCTATCACAAGGTCTAATAGAGCCGGCTTTGTTTTGTATGTCCAGTAAAAGTGAGGAAAACAAAGAAACAACCAAGACAGCTAGATAAAAGTTAAAAAATAGAAAAGCATACAAATTGTCAATAAAAATGTAACACAAACAAGTGTTAATAAATATAACATCAAACAGTTTGTGGTAACGAAATGTGAGTAAAGAGCGATGCGGAATAGTAACCGAAACTCTTACAAACAGAGTCTTGAAAACAATGAACGGGATGCATCAAAAGAATCGAATTTTGATGATTATTCGAAATATGTAAAATTCATCAAGTTACGAGTCTGTAGGCTAACCCTTTTTTTGTTAAACATCAAAATTTACGAGCCTGATAAAATTTGCCCAATTTTGAAAATGTGGGAAACACCCCCTAAACAACAATTGATCTTGATGAAAATCACATCATAAGGTTCAGCATGTCAGAGAACCCTACATTAGAGGTTTCAGGCTCCTATGTACAAAAACGTGAAATTTTGCATTTTTGGCCAGAAGCAATATCACCAATGCGTGTTTAATTTTTTCCAGGGGTGATGGAATCGAACCAGTGGTTCTAGAAGGGCGATTGGACTCGTTCGATTGGAAATAAGTACTAGTGCCCTTTTTAAGTGTTCAAAATATTGGAAGGGGGCTAGCCCCCTCCCACGCTCCTTTTTTCCTAAGTTGTCCAATCAAAATTTGAGATAGCCATTTGTTCAGCATATTCGAAAGATATAGTAACTCCGTCTTTGAGGATGATTTTAAACCCACAGTCTTTGAGGGAAGGGGTGTAAACTATTAGCTTTTTCCATTGTTTGCATATAGCTTTGGCTATTGATGAGTAATAAGATATTCTTCAGTAATAATTTTTGGCGTTGGAGGGGATGGGGTTATATTTTAGGATCTTTTCATGGAGAATTTTCTCGGATGCGAATATTCCATAGAAGGGGAGCTCGATTTCCTGGTATTATTTAAAAACGATCAGAAATTAAATAAAGAAAATTTCAACTGAAAGTAAGGAGCAACGTTACAACTAAAAGAAACAGAAACTATTAAGTATATGAGGTGGGTTGTCCCCTCCTTAATATCTTGCTCTTTCTTCAATGAAAGTACCATAAAGGCCATATTAAATGAAAATTTCATTAAAACAGTAAAGGGGGAACACAATTTAAATGACAGAAACTGCCTGGGGGGGGGGAGGAGGAAAAATTTATATTAGAAGTTCGAGCCTGTGAATCAGTTAGTTGAATGGTGTTACACCTTTTGAGAATCTAGTGGTGTAATATTATCAACCAATGCTGCAATTTTTACATATCTATGTTAACGTCCATGAGGGTTCTACAAGTTAGGCAGTCATTGCACACAGTTTCATATAAATTTTGTCAACAAAAGGATCAATATAATAAATATTTATATTTGCCATCCATCTTATATGGATAAGACTATGTGACCTTTTAGAAACTAATGCCCCATAGTACGGCATTACTTTTTCCACTTCTGGGAAGCTTAATATGTATTTTGATGCTCATCAATCAACCTCGTATGTCAGAACTGTCCTTCCCTAAAAATGGCACTAGAAATTTCAATTTCAGTTCAAATGAGGCCGATCTATTTGGAACACTAGTTGATATTATCGCCCTTGGAAAAAATCAAACCAAAAAACACAAACAAATAAACACGCATCCATAATTTTCTTCGGGAAATAATTCCTCATTTTTGTAGACGGAAGCTTGAAACGGGTGCAGTGATGTCCCTGATATGCTGAATCTAACGGTGTGCATTTCATTAAGACTACTTGAATGGGCGTTTTCCCCTTTTATGAAAATCGGTCAAATTTTTTTCCAAACTTATAGCTTTGGTTGGCATAATTAAACTTTACGAATTTTATATATAAGATTCATATATATATATATATATATATATATATATATATATATATATATATATATATATATATATATATATATATATATATATATATATATATATATATATTTATATATATATAATGTGTATATAAACAATTTATATATAAAATTCCTTTTTATTGAGTTTCAAAAAGTTACTAACTTTACTAAGCGGCTCCATAGAGCCGCTTAGAAGCATTCATAATTGAACTGCGATTTCTTTATATTTTTCTTTTGCTTGTTAAAAAATTATGAAGTTTTTATGGCAATACCTGTGTTGCAATGTTGAATCGTGAACATAAACACGTTAAACTTGACAACGCTTTTTCCAATCCAAGCAATCGAAGGATTGCTCCTTGGAGCCACTTAGAAGCATTCATAATTGAAACATCGATTTTTTTAGATTTTTCTTTTGCTTGTTCAAAAATTATAAAGCTTTTATGGCAATACCTGTGTTGCAATGTTGAATAGTGAACATAAACACGTTAAAGTTGACAACGCCTTTTCCAATCCAAGCAATCGAAGGATTGCTCATTGGAGCCACTTAGAAGCATTCATAATTGAAACTTCGATTTCTTTAGATTTTTCTTTTGCTTGTTCAAAGATTATAAAGTTTTCATGGCAATACCAGTGTTGCAATATTGAATCATGGACATATACAAGTTAAACTTGACAACGCCTTTTGTCCATGAAAAATTCAAACATTAAGGTATATGTTCCCCCTTAAATAAATGATTTTTGTGACAAGTGTGGTGCAGCAACTTGTACTTAAAAAAATATAATCTGAACAATAAAAAATTGTTCTTTTTTCAACAATTTTCAGCGTATTTTGAATTAAAAAATCATGTACACCAAATTCCAAGTTTGTAATTCGGCAGATAGATAGAGCTGAACCTCAGCTATTAAATGTCATGAAGATTGTCGTCTTTCGTTGATACGCTAAAACCATAAGAGAACAGCAAAATAGCAGACTGTTAATTGCACTGGGAACTTAAACCTAAACCAATTCATTTGAGTGAGATATTTTTTGTTTTGTTTACACAGGTAAGACGCTTATACCATATCAGTGACTAAAGCAAAAGAAAAAGAAATAAAAATTAAGTATGAAAAGTATTTCAGCTCTAAGTGTGCTAATCTAAAAAAATAATTAAAAATGCTGAAAGAAGCACATTGATTTTTGTTTCCAGTAATTAGAAAAATAAAACGGGTGATGTAAAAGTGATACTCATTTGTTTTTCAGCTGATTTTGGGTCGGCAAGTTTATTGTGTCCTGCCAATAGTTTTGTTGGCACTCCTTACTGGATGGCCCCCGAAGTAATCCTAGCGATGGACGAAGGACAGTATGACGGAAAAGTAGATCTTTGGTCTCTTGGAATCACCTGTATTGAACTAGGTAATGCCTTGATGTCTAGATAATTCTAACCTATTTCTGTCTGAATGGTAAAAATTTGACTCTTCTTGAATATGTCTTAGCGTATGTGGGGTGAGTTTTTTAAATAAGCGTTTAAACGATTGCTACCATTGCGACCACACAATTTATTAAAATAAATTGTACACTAAAATAAATTTGTTTTTATACACAATTAAATAAACACAATTTATTTAAAATATACAAGATGATTAATGAACTATTTGGATAGTAAAATATAATAACCAGAAATTCTTCAATACCAAAGTTTCAGGCTCTTCAATACCTATTCTGTTTTTAGCACCAGTATAAAAACTTGCCACCTGTAATGATAATCGGAAATTCACTTACATTCATGCATTGTAATCCTCATTGTAATGGTTGCCACTGAGGTACTGTGTGAGGTGGAGAAATGGATGGTAATCACTTGGTACAAGATCAGGACTATATGGTGGGTGGTCTATAACTTTCCAGTCAAAACTGTCCACCAAGCAGTGTTAGGTCTTGTATTGTCATGAAGAAGGACAATTCCTTTTGTCAGCAAATCGTTTAACGCTGTCTGTACCGGTGCTTCACATTAAGATGGAATTTTCAGGGAATGAATTAGATGATTAATTGACTAAATTGAAGTAGCTTTAAACGATACCTGAAACAGCACCTGCTTAGTATTTTGGGCCTCGAAATGAAATTCTGTTTCTCCAAGTCTATAAATTTGAACTTTCTGCATTACTTATCTAAATCAGAGATTCCCCCCCAAAAAATTTTCTCATAGACTACTTTCAATATTTTGCTGTTTCGGCGGACCCCTGTAGCTAAGTTTCTATCTTATTCTCAAAGTTTGACAAAGAATGTGAAGATTAGATCTAACTATAGAAATTTTGTTACAACTGAGTTTCAAGCACGGATTAACAATTTTCGAAAAAGGAAGTGGGAATTGACTGGTTAATTAATCAATTGATTGTGCTGGGAGTCGATGTCAAAAAAGTAAATGTGGCCAGTCAAGAAAGGGATTCCATCTAACTTTACTTTTTTGACATCTACTCATAGCGCAAAAGACTAACGAATTGTCACTTATCTTATCTAGAAGGCCCCCCATTCAGAGTGGCAAAGTTAAAAAACTGATATTTTCTTGTTCTTTGTTTACTCAAATGAAAATCCCCCCAAAAAAATTTGTTTCTAAGGACTTCTAAGGACTTTCTAAGAATTCCCATAGAACCCATTGCAATTATGTAGCAAAATATCCACTTCTGAGAACCTTCGAAAATTCCTGTTTTTTTTTGCTTTAGAAGAATTAGGAAAAGTAGGTCTTGGGGAACTAAGGAGCCGCTGGCCTTTGGCAAGACAAGAAAGGTCTGAACTAGAGCGCATTTTTTTTTGGAAATCATTTTCTCATAAATATTTCTTATTTCTTTTTTTATATCTTATTAATCAAAAATATTTCTTATTTTTTTGAAAAATTAATAAATTATGTAAAGTTATCATATTACCCTCTAGTGATGCCGCGGAAAGTCACTAGGAAAAAATGTATAGAAACATATTAATAAATAAAGGTAAGATGAAGAAACATGGTAAATATTGATGTATTTCCTCTTTATATATTAGCTACCTGAACAGGCGAAGGTCACACTCACTAGTGGTTAGACTTAAGCTAGTTGGGATTGGTTGAATACAATCTTGAAAATCTTCTTTTCAAACATTTAAGCTTAGTCAAAAGCTGTCCTTATAGCCTAGCCTATTTAAATGCCATTTTTCGTTTTCTTAACGCTTATCTTCAAAGCCCTATCCAGGGAGGGGGGCTACGGAGTTCGAACCTCCGACTGAATTTTTTGTGTAACTCGTAAAAGCATAAAAAATGCATAAAAACAAATTTTTGGTGCATTCCCCCCCCCCCCCGAACAAAAATCTCCCGCCTTTGCTTGTCTTTGATTAAATCTGCCCCTGGTTGAGTCTGTCTCTGATTAAGATGCTTTGTTCCATCATTCAGGTCCTGTGTCCGAGATTAGGAGGCATTTTCCGTGATAAGATTCAGGCTATAATGTGCATTTGTGATTAGGCTCTGTTATCAAATATGTGTGAATTTTAAAAAGTTAGCATTGGACGTGGCTATAGTATTTAAATTAATGAAATACTTAATAAGACAGTTAAGACAAATTCGAGGGTGAATGAATCAATGTTTTACGTGTTCTACCTTCCAAAGTAAGTAATCACGATAGGGTAAAATGTCTAGCGGTAGAAGGTAGAACAGCCAATCGAAAATGGGCCAGGGCTTGCGAGTAGCCAGAACATCATAGAGAGAATTTAATGGCTCAATCGAACAGAAATTAAATTTGCTAGTGCCCTTTTTAAATGACCAAAAAGATTGGAAAGCAGCTAGCCCCCCTTCTCCAAAGTCGTCCGATCAAAAGTTTGAGATAGCCAAATTGTTGAACATAGTTCAAAGGTCAAATAACTATGGTTTCGGTGATGATATGATCCTCCATAGCTCTGGTGAAAGGGTTGTCCGTGGTATCGGGCGTATCGGTATTGGGCATATCGGCATCGGGTGTTTTAACACCTGTTTTACTTGTCAACATTCCTGCATTAAGCCCCTCTTTTAATAAGAATCAATGCGGTAAAACATTGATAGGGTAAGTCGAGGTTATACCAAGAAAAGGTATATTTTTGGTTGTTAGGTATTTGGTTTTAATTCTTCTAATTTTGCCTTTTATTGAATTTTATTCATCTTTTAATTTTCTTTTTCATTATTTTTATTTGTTTGTTTTTCACATTTACTCTCCGCGTTTATTTTTGGCTTTTCCTTGACCCCTTTTTTGGCATTTTCCTTAAAAATGTTTTGTTTGTGCTGAAAAGAGAGGCGGTTGCCCTTACGAAATATTCATTATTTGTTTTTTTCTGTATTTTCGTTCGCCCAAGCAAATCCTATTTTTGTTCATTTCTTCTTTATATTATGGCAGGCCAATATGGTTTAAGAAATTATCTTAATAATCATTCTTAATTAATTATCAACTTAATTATTTTAAATATTAACTTTTTAATTATTTAGTTAAAACTATTAAAAGTAAAAAAAGGATTTGTATTCAAATCTGACTGATAGTCACTACAAAAAGAAATAAACTAAATAATCTGCAAAACCTGAAAATAAGTGTTGTCGGTGGATTTGTTTTTTTCTTTCCTTTTTATCAATATTAAATAATTAGCGTATGTAGCTTATTTGGAAACCATGGTCTTCATTACGTTTCTAAAGGTAGTAAGTCTGTACAAATAGCCGAAGATCTCCAGACAACATTGTTTGGTGCGACAAAATACTGTTAGTAACTGTGTATTGTCCTCAGAAGAGTTAATAATGACCCTTAAGAGGTTCCTAGAACTTAAAAAAGAATGTTATTTTAATTTTTGTTGCAGTTTTTGCTGTTGTCTTTTAAATATTTTTTTTTATTCATTTTTAAGCTGAACGAAAACCTCCCTATTTTAATATGAATGCAATGAGTGCTTTATATCACATCGCACAGAATGATGCTCCATCGTTGCAACCTAGTGGAAATTGGTCTGATGTTTTTCGAGATTTTGTTGATTCCTGTTTACTGAAAAATCCGTCTGATAGACCAGCAACTAGAAAACTATTACAGGTAAGATAATTGAAGAATGATTATAAGAGACATAAGTATATATGTCTCTTATAATTGAAGAATGATTATATATATATATATATATATATATATATATATATATATATATATATATATATATATATATATATATATATATATATATATATATATAAAAGATGGTTATATGTAACAGATCGTCAATGAAATGGTAAAAAAAAGTGAAAATTTAATATTATAAAGAATATAAAAAAATAAGACATTAAGAAATATAATTGCTATATAAAAGTTGATCAGTAAATTGTGATTTGAACCTAACAATGAAGTTTTTGGGCTTTGCAACGAAAAAGAAATAAGCCTACATGGATTATGGTAAGTTTCAGCGAAATATTTAATTTTGAATTCTAACTTTATTGCTTTCTACTAAAATAAAACTGACCAAAATAGATTCTGCAGTAGGCTGTCGAAGATTAGGTTTCTTTTCTTTGGCATAGGAACTTTTACTTTTCTAGCTTGCTCTGCTACGGTTCTGTAAAAAAGGGTTCATTTTTTCAAGCCGAAATTTATATTCCAGCCCCATTATTTTGGGTATCCACATTCAATCGTCAATTTTATGTTGTTTAGTTCTCAAATTCGACAAAAAAAGGAAAATTAGTGAAATGCCCAAGAAAGTTGTTTTAAGTTGGAAAATAGACTTACCTTTATTCTACTTTTTCCTAATGTTGAATCTCAGGTAAGTAATTTGGAGCTACGGCAAAACAGCTTTCAATAGGAAATTACTTAACTGAGATTCAAATTTTGGTACCCACATTAAATCGTCTAATCACTTTTGTTTTATCTTGTTTTCGCAGAGGTGTTCTCTTTTCTGGAAAGAAAAGAAATTCGTAGAGGTGTCTCTTTTCTGAAATGTGCTTTCTCCGATCAATACTCGGCTTTCAGATCAGTTCTGGGCTTCTGTTTGGAGCACTGAGAAAACAAGCCATTGGAACATTAAAGACCCGTTGACTATAACATTGTACTAATACCTATATTTAGCTAGTGTTAATTAGAGCAAATCAGAATTTAAATAGGGTTTTCTGGTTGGCTGTAAAATTATATAATACATTCTGATTGGCTGAAACTAATGCCAGTTAAATCTCTTCGTAAGTAAAATCTCATTGGAAATGGACTTTAAGGAAACACTGGTCTTTTCCAGTTAGCTCGGCTTCGGTACTTTGAAAAGCAATTAGATGCGGTATTTTTGTGAAGCTTAATTTTATAACCCAGCCCTAGACTTGGTATCCACGATATTTAGTGTTATTTGTTTTTTTTATTTTGTTTGGATTTCGAGATTCTTAGGAATGTCGTTTATACCTGGGAATATGCTTGCGAAGATAGTTGGATATGATCAAGAAAAGAATCAATTAAAAAAAAAGTAAAATAAAAAAAGGGAGCGTGTGTCCCCTTATTTTTTTCTTCTCCCTATATTTTAAAAATATCTGTTAGGGGGATTTATATTGCAATACCTTTTCATTAAAAAACTGAGATTTAAGGGTTTCGCTAAATTTTCGTGATTGTGTTAGGGGGAGTTTTAGTTATTTTCAGCTCTGTTTTCTTCAGCCCCTCCTTACGTACTTGATCTTCACTATAATTTTCTTCTTTTCTGTATTACGAAATGTTTCAGTTTTAAATATTTTAACTCTTTCTTCAAAGCTTCTTCTTCTTCAGCTTTTGGCTACTTACTGCATCTTCAGAATAATTTTCTTTTCTTTTATGTAATGATTTATGTATAGTTTTAAATGTTTCTAGTTCGTTCTTCCCTTTTTCTTCAGCTCTTACCTACGTACTGGATCTTCAGAACAATTTTTCTTTTCTTCTTTGTTATGGTTTATGTATAGTTTTAAATGTTTTCAGTTCGTTCTTCCCTTTTTCTGCAGCTCTTACCTACGTACTGGATCTTCAGAAATTTTTTTTTTCTTCTATATTATGATTTACGTATAGTTTTAAATGTTTTCAGTTCGTTCTTCCTTTTTCTTCAGCTCTTATCTACGTACTGGATCTTCAGAATATTTTTTCTTTTCTTCTATGTTATGATTTATGTATAGTTATAAATTTTTTCAGTTCGTTTTTCCTTTTTTCTTTAGCTTTTGCCTACGTACTGGATCTTCAGAATAATTTTTCTTTTCTTCTATGCTATGAAATATTTCAGTTTTAAATATTTTCAGCTTCATCTTCTTCAGCTCCTGCCTATGTACTGGATCTTCAGAATAATTTTTTCTTCTTTTATATGTTATGGTTTATGCATAGTTTTAAATATTTTCAGTTCTTTCTTCAAAGCTCCTTCTTCTTCACCTCCTGCGTATGAACTGGAACTTCGTCATATTTTTTCATCTTTTTATTTATGTTATAATTTATGTATAGTTGAAATGATTTTAGCTCTTAATAAAAAGGAGGGAAAGTTTTTGAATCATAAGATTTTTTTTCTAAGACCCTCTGTTTCTCTGTGCTAATACTATTTGCGGTGTTAAGTGATTTAAAAATGTCAAATAAACTTAATTCCAGTTATGTGAATCCCTATTCCTAAGTTCCAGGTCTTTTAAAGCTCCAATGTTCTTTGGGCTATAGAATGATAGAACATATTTACTTTAGTTCTTAACCATGATATTTCAGTTCTAATGTTTTCATGACTTCAATGTAGATCAATCTGGAAAATGGTAATATCTAGCTCCACGACGTTTGTACACATGATACTATGGCATAACAAAAAAGAAAGAGAAAGGTGGATCATCATTGATTTATAGGGAAAAGTGAATGAGTGAGAAAGGTTTAGGTTAAGTGAGGTGAAAGGTCTAGGTCTGAAAATTGACAGACCGACCTGAAGCTACAAGGCCAACGAGGAAGACCCTGTTGGAACTAAACCTATGGGTCTGCTTCTGACTAGACAACGTTAAAATGCTTGCTTTCGCTCATAACCTTGATCCATTAAGAGGCTCAGGATCCAGAACTTCCGTTACGTCCAACCGGGTAAGAGATTAAATGACTTTAAATCCTCCATGCAAGCAATAATTTTTTTCGAGGGAGGGGGGAGTCTATTTCTTGCATGCATTGTGCATGCAATAATGCATCGATAATAACATCGTTTTGGTATTTCTCGGAGACAGAAGTAAAAAGGGGGGCTAGGGTAATTCAGAAGAGACTATGAAGCATTTTTATGAGAAAACAATAGCCCTGCCTCTATATTTACCACTTGGGTAGATTCATTCAATGTTTTTAGATAAATTTTTCTTTTTGCACATGAGAAGGAAAAATGAGGGCTAGGGCAGTTCAGAAGAGACTATGAAGCATTTTTAAGAGCAATAATCGCCCTGCCTCTATATTTACCACTTGGGTAGATTCATTCAATGTTTTTAGATAAATCTTTCTTTTTGCGTATTCAAGTCGTAAAAATTCGTCCTTGCTGAAACAACAGGAAACAGTAAAAAAAAAAAAAAAACTACATTGCATATTTCCCTAATTGCAGTGTAAGAAATAATAAATATCACACCAATTAAAGATTGACAAAAAATGATACGAGAAAGACCTTTTAAAGCTATTGATGGCACATAGCGCGACAAGTCACGTTTTAGTTTTAGGGCCTTTTTTGCAGGTAGCAGGCCTGTCGCCCAACCTTATGGCTTTGGGAATCGAGCCTCAGGTCGCAAATTACCAGTCAGAGCATTAATCTGTTGCGCTGCCACAGGGTATTAAAGATGGATATTAAATTATATTTTAATTACTAGACTTTAATTTTAACTTTTAACATATAAAGTTTTTTATTTCGAGTTTTATTTTCTTTTCTTTCCGATGCTGTCCTTCAAAATCGTCATTTACTTTTAGTCTTTCTAATAGAAAATTTTTTTTTTGTAAGTTGTAGCTAGGGCAAGAACTGAAATTAGGTCTTTGGACCATCACATTCTTCCTCGCTACAATAGAAACTTAGATATCAATTGTTATACTCCCATTTCCCTCAAACCTTTCCTTACAACAGCCTCCCAACCCAATCGAGGATGACCTGCTTTTTGTTTGGCCCTAAACGGTTGGCTGACAAGGATAATTTTTGGCAATCCTCCATCCATAGAACGGGCTCTAGTCGTCTCAATCTTTTGCTCATTAAAGCCCTAGACAGGTAGACAGAACCACACTTTTCGTACAGCATACCGTTTAAGATACGGTCAGTCAGTCGGGTACCCAAAACAGTCCGTAGACAATTTCCCTGGAAAACATCTAGTTTATGTTCCTCCGCCATGCTCCAGAACCATACTCGACCACTGTCATCACTGTATCTTCCAATGTTCTAATCTTGGTTTGCAGACTCATCTTCATATTCTTCCAAACTTTTTTCAACTGCGGTTTTTTTCAAAAACCACCCTGTACCTTGGCAATTCTACTTCAACATCTTCACTGTACCCACCGTCTTTGCTAATAATACTATCAAGGTAAGTGAAGCTGCCCACTTGATCGATCTTCTCGTTACCCAACATCATCTTTTCATCCTTTCTTATTCATAGTCTTTGGAACTTAGTCCGCTTAACGTTAACGTTGAAACGTTGAAAAGGTGTGTTCAAATAACTCACCTTGAATCCTTTCATTAGTTCTGATATTTTAGGCCCATCTCTTCCTAATATTGGAAGGGTAGATTTTTTTTCAGGAGGGGTTGACTGTCATTCTTGAAGCATTGATGTACGATTATGTTGTATTTGGATGTAAAAAATGGGAGTTGAATGAGGGAGTTTTAGATTCCTTTACATTTAAGAGAGCCTTGAATCAAACAGCTGGTAGTAACTAACAGTAAGTAGGATACGACCCTTGCCAGTAGAAACACAAACTGAAGAAAAGTTTTGATTACAAATGTGATGAAAAAAAGTTTTGATCAAAAAGTTTTAATTATAGTCAGCTTGATTCTGACTATAAATATGCAAAATATATTACTTTTAAAGTCAATAACCATTGCTATTAGCGCATACCAAATTTACGTAGTTTGAGAAACAGGAAATAAACTCCCCCGAAAAGGGATGCAATCTTGAAACAGAATATGAAATTTTCCTACAGTCGATTTACGGAGAGATTATATATGTTCTTAAATCTTATAGAAGAACTTAGTATCTTACACTTTTTTTAGGACTGTATACCAAGTCAGCTTTGCCGTGCGGATTAATTCCTGTTAAGCCGCATTTTCCCACAAATATCGTCTATTATACAACTTTTATAAAGAATTTATGTCTCCTTGTCACACACTCTATATCAAAGTTAATGCCCCAAAAATATAAATTGTGACGATTCATGTCCAAAAGAACATATGCATGTCATAAATAAATACATATCAGACATATAAATGGTCCTCTGTCTCTTTAAAAGTGTCCGCAGTAAGTTTTTAGTCATCCGTTTTTGACCAAACGAAAACTGAGTACTCCCTGAACGGGGTAATAAGAGGCCAAAGGATTTAAAGGAAATAAGGATTTAATCAAGAATACTAAATAGTGAAGATTTGTACAAATTGGGACTGGGGAGGAGTGGGTGTGTTGCGTCAGCCTGATGCTGCTTGGTGCTGCAGTAAGCAGTAGTAGTAGTAGTAGTTCGCTATAAATTTTTATTGAAAAGTATTTGGCAATTTCTGACGTTGGCGATGAAATAGAGGGGAGGAGCTTATCCCAACTGATCCACTTTTAGGTCTGAATTTGTATAGGGATAGTTTGTTCGAGTTTAACCTTGTGTTTCTGTATTATGCCATATTTCGATTTCTCTTTTTTTGTAACTGTCTTTCTTTTTAGCATCCTTTTGTGATTCGATCCCGTGGAAGTCATGTGTTAATTGAACTTATTCGTCGAACGAAAGCTGCAGTACGAGAACTTGATAATGCTAATTATAGAAGAGTGAAAAACTTTTTAATTGGAGAAAACCTAGATACAGAAAGCACTGCCGGTGACGTTGAAGGTTAGTTTTCTTTTTAAATTTAAATAAATACTATTTAAAATGTTAAATTTTTGAAATATTAAATTTCAAGAAATAGTCTTAATTTAAAGAAATAAGATTAACATCTTCCTCATCTTTTCTTGTTTTTGTAGCAGAACCATGCGCTTTCTGCCTCACCTGTCTTCTGAAATTCAGATTCTGTGTGGGAATTTGTTTGAGCGTAAGCTCCACTTTGATTATTTTGTGTATATGTGCAAGCAAAACACGATACTGTGCTTGAAAAAGGAGACATGTCTGTGAAAAAAATTGAAATAGCGTAAAGGTGAACTTTATATATACCATCCATAGATACCATGGGAAAAACCAATTTATGTGTAGAAAAAAGAGCGTAAAACTATTGCTTTGAAAAAAAAAGGAATCTGAGCTGTCTTTATTTTACTCGGGGATGCCACAGGCTTACTAAGATTTCTCTTTGGATAAAAATGTGGTATAATAACAATCAACTCAACAGACTTAAAGGTCGTCTGTTTTTTCAGTCATCATCCAAAGCGGACATCCCTCAAGTGTACCGCGCACGTCCTATCCAGACATCCTCCTGATATTCCTACTGGAGTTAACAAAGGTACCCGTCAAGGTGTTCTATATTCCCTTCACTCAGTAGAGCTCTTGACAGGCAATCCTTCATCCTCGGTGCTCTTAACTTGTCGCTACTTTCTTATAGTGATGATCTTCTGGACTTAAGTCACATTACCTAGCACATTAGCAAGATCTTCACATCGCTAAAATACAAGTATGCGAAATCTAGACTTTAAAAGTCCAAAAGTTTATTCTTCAACTGGAAGCAAACTGCCTGAGAAGAATTTCTGTTCGGTATCAAGCCAGTTAATCTCATAACTTGCCTTGGTCTGCCTATCGGCTCCTCAATAAAACAAATATGGTAACTTGCATTAGCTCATATTTAACGCCCAGTCGCTCAATCTTTGTCACAAATAAGGTACGTTTCAACCACCCTCTTCTTGCATAACTTTTTAACTCCGTTTAATTGCCACGTAATTTATATATATTATCGTCTTGGAAAATTGTTACAAATTATGATAAATCAAAACTTCATCCATTTTCCTTCCGCCTCGAGAAATATCTTCACCTCTTTTCCCCTTGGACCGGTAATTCCTGTTTGGTTAGAGAACTCAACGTGTCCAACCGTATTATTTCTGTAGAATAGCAAGTTTCTGTATATAATACTCAATTAATGGACCTGAACCACCCTTAGTCTTTGTTGCTAACCCAGCAATTTATCTAAGTACTCGAAGTGTTTCAGTCTTAGTCTTTATTAGATTATTGAATTTTAGATACCCTTTGTCTAGGTGGTGGCCAAGAGTGTTTTTGTTTGGGAGGGGGGTTGTTTTCTTCCGGGGGATAAAAAACTCATTAAAAACTGGTTTGTCTGCACTTCTGTTACGTTTTTTTTACGAGTCAGACAAAAAGCCGGGGATAGTGGGGGGGGGGGGGAAGGGGAGGAGCTCAAGCCCGTCTGGCATGTCGGTGAGAATAGTCCTAGCGCTGTCCCGCTTCTTCCTTTTGTTCTTTTTCTTTTTTTAGAGTCGGAAAGTGAGGGGCATGTCAGTGAAAATAGTCGTAGCGTTGTCCTACTTCTTCATTTTCTTCTGTTTTGTCTTTTCTTCTTTTAGAGTCAGAAAGTGAGAAGTATGTTGGGGAGAATGATCGTAAAGTTGTCCTACTTCTTCTCTGTTTCTAGTATTTTTCTTCTTTTAGAGTTAGAAATTGAGGAGCATGTCGGGAGAATAGTCTTAGCGTAGTCCTACTTCTTCTATTTTTGTTTCTTTCTTTTCTTCTTTTGAAGTCAGAAAGTGAAGAGCATGTTGGCGAGAAAAGTTCTAGCTTTGTTTTGCTTCTTCCTTTTCTTCTATTTTGTCTTTTCTCCTTTTTCCTCTTTTAGAGTCTGAAAGTGAGATGCATGTTGGTGAGAATAGTCGAAGGTTTGCCCAACTTCTTCTCTTTTTTATAGTCTTTATTATAGTCTTTTATAGTCTTATTTTATAGTCTTATATCTTTTTTCTTTTTTTAGAATCGGAAAGTGAAGAGCATGTCGGTGAAAGTAGTCGTAGCAATAGTTTCACATCAGAACAAAGTGTTCAGTCAACTGGTGTATCAAGCTCTCATAGTTCGTCTACCTCCAGCATTCCACATCATCATCATCAAGAAAATACTGATATTCCATATGGTCTTTCAACCCGAACTAGGCACAAGGTAATACCAGATAATTTAACTTATAAATACTTTGGACACTAGAGATTAGTCCTCGCAGGGCTTTATCGACTGTAAAAAAATGAGGAGGAGGAGGAACTGAAGAAGCATAGAAACCTTAAAGGACAAAAAACGGCGGCAACAAAATAACGGGAAACTAAGATAAAGAATTAACATAAATTTGTTAATCTGTACGTATTCAGCAATATTTTCAACATCCCAACGGAATATCTCAATGAAGCAGCACCTAGTAAAAAATTAGTGTGTAAAAGTTCTTCAACTATCTCCTAATATTCGGGGTTCTCCGAAATCTTCTACAAATTGACTGTTTATATTTTTTGATAACTTTCGTGTATTCAAAGACGTTTATAGCCGGGAAGAGCCTAGTTTTCATTCTAGATAAAGCAAATTGACGTCAATATGCGCTTTAATTTCGTGGAATTTGTCATTTTGTTTATCGTTGCACTTTTCTTGCATTTGAAAAAAAATATTTTTTATACCCTGTTTCTATTCCATTTGTAGTACCGTGTCTTAAATCATTCTTAAATGTTTGGGTATTTGGTACTAGAAATATGTCGGAATTCTTTTAGCCAGAAATATCATAATTCAGCGAATTTTAGCTTCTTCGTTCAAAACAGAAGCCTTCAGACACAGCCCATTTCGGGCTATTACTTTTTCCACGTCCTTTCAATGCTAGCAGTGGTGTCCACAAAGGGTGACTTCACGGAAGTTCAAGCTATGATAGCGGCTTATAGTGTGTCTGGCAGTCTGCAGGATCGTAGAAGCTTGAGGAGGGCTAAGCTGACCTTCCCCTCGGTTTGCTGCTCCAACTCTGTTTGGATTAGGGATTTTGCTGCTGATAATTTAATAGAATTGTAGCTTCTTCTTCTTCTAAAATATAGGCCTTCGAGTACTAGCCCATTTTGGCTTATAGACATTCTTATGATGCTGGCAGTGGTGTCAATAAATGATAACTTCACAGAGGTTTAAGCAATGACAGTGACTTACAATGTGTACGATCTTGCAGTTTGCGGGAACGTAGGAACTCCAGGAGGGCTAAGTAGACCTCCCCCTTGGTTTGCTGCTTCAGCTCTAGTTGGATGAGGGATTGTGCTGCTGATAGTTTAATAGAATCGTTGCGTCTTCTTTTTTTTAAAATATAGGTCTTCGAGTACTAGCCCATTTTGGCTTATCGACATTCTTATGATGCTGGTAGTAGTTTCAGTAAATGACGACTTCACAGAGGTTCAAGCAATGACAGTGGTTTGAATTGTGTACCATCTTGCAGTTTGGATGAACGGAGGAACTCGAATAGGGTTAAGCAGACCTCCATCTTTATTTGCTTGTCCAACTCTAGTTGCATCAGGGATTGTGCTGTTATTGACGGCTGTTATGATAGACGGCTACGTTGATATTTTATTTGCTGGTCTGAAAATTAAGGTGGAAAGAAAGCTGCAAAGATATTTGAAAATAAAAATCGGGGCAACATACAGTAAAATCGGAATTTAGTGTCACCTGCTTGATTTTTTCTCTTATATATATATATATATTTTTTGCTAATATTCTCACTGAATATTTATCTTTTCTTTCTCTGTGCTAAAAAAAAAATGATAGTATGATTTTGCATAAATCCATCATACTGTAATCCTAAATTGCTATTTTCAATTGTATAATGTTTAAAAAAGGAGAAATACAATTTGGCTTAAAAAAATGCAATAAAAATTTACTACTTTTCGATATTATAATTGAATCCTTGATGTCCTGCAATATAGCATCCCTATAACAGTCCGTTCCTTAAACTATTTTTGTTAACACTAAAATAATGCGTTATATGTCATCTGACGGAAATCGAGCCAAATGAGCTCATTAGATGTTTGCAAAGTATATGCACAACCAGCTACAGTGTATATTCACTAAAATATGCAGATAGTCATGCAAGAAGAGTGTTGGGGAGGGATAAAAAAGAGAAAGGGTAAATTATTTGCAAAATTGAAAAAGTCTCGTAAAGGAAGTACTAGCTCATGTACCTACTCATGCACATCTGGTTTATTATTATTTATAAACATTTTTTTATTAGAATTCTCCAATGAAATATTCTATTGGAATATTCTTCTATAATTCATTGAAAATATTCTTTCAGGGTTCAAATGCATCTGAAGAGAACCATTTTGCGACTATTAGAACAACTTCAATTGTAAATAAACAACAGAAAGAACATATGCAAGAAGAAATGAATGAACAAATGACGGGGTATAAAAGAATGAGAAGAGAGCATCAAATTGCTCTCCAAAAGGTGAGTTTCTTCTTCGAAAGGTGAATTTATACCTAGAGTTCTGAATAAAAGCCTGTGAATTGCAAAACAGCTAAGCTATAATAATAATAATAAATTTGTATTGCCCAGCATAATGTAGAAAAGCACACAACTGACAGAGTAGGAAAAACAAAATACAAGAAACAAAGAAAATAAATTCAGAATTTAACCATTGACAAGCCTATAGAAATACATTCAGGAAAGTAGGATCAAAATTTAGCCGCTTTTGGAACGACTCAGTTCTTTTTCGGGTAGCGTCTAAGGGGCTAGTTACTCCATGTTTGGTTGATACAGTGGTGTCGCCAGTCCGAAGGGCAACTTTAAATCCCGTAGAAAAAATTCTGAAACCATCAGGATAGAGATAGGGAACTCACGTCTAAATAATTGTCCCTGAAAAAAGGAATTCGAGACGTAGAGTGCCATCATGATTTTAACACATTCTATATGAATGGACTTAGAGTGCCATCATGATTTTAACACTTCCACTACTTGTTTTCAAGCTACTCTGTCGGTTAAATTTCTGGAAACTTCTGAATCAGTAGGCGATGACGTTACTTTTGATGAAGGGGCCTTTTTGCGAGGCCAAAGCTGCCAAGTGGAGTAGGGATCCCCTTCCCATGGAGTCGCCCAGCCCAAATTGTAGTAATTGTGATATTAACATAAGAGTTTTTTTTACGGAAAAAGTTTGAGGGTGCATATCATGAAGACGAAGCTTTTGGCAACCGAACTAAAATTTTACTTGAGTGAAGCTGTGGGCATCACCTATTTAAGACATTCAGTTTTGTTAAGTAATTCACGATAAGTTTCAGGACTTCGGTCCCTCAAAATGCATTGACATGCTTGAATGTAAGTTTGACAGGGGAGAGAGGGGGGGGGGGCTTGAACTTATAGCAGAAGACTACCCTCAATCGGCTACGCAAGTCAGGCATGTCTTCAAGATAAAGGATAAGGTCTATTGACTGTCATGATGCTGCAAAAGCCAAGGGTCTCGTGGAGTAAGCAATCTAGGTAATGGATGTTTTATTTAAGGCATCTATACTATCCACCTAGGACGGGTTTGGCTCCCTGAGATGTATTAATGTGCGAAATGACAAAAGAAAATTCCTTCCGTCGTAAAAAATAAAGGGTTTCTCTTAGCTTGGCTTCTGACCACCAATTCACTACTCCTACATGCGACAAACCTATTTCTAGAGTTGGATTAGGGCACGGCCTTAGAGCAACCTCCCACAAGCAAAATTCTAGAACTCTCTGAAAGCCCTAGCTCTCTAGAAAAGCATGTGCCTGAGGTTGACTGTCATAAAAATGATTGCGAGAAAGAGGCTGTAGCAACCGAAGCTTTTTTAAGAAAATGATATTTTACACTGAGTATGTGCCTTGAGAGGAACACACTCAGTCTGAAATCCTTTTAAGTAGGACCGATACTTTCTTTGGTTTGGCTGGGGGCAACTCTGAAAAAGATGTATTATGGGAACGAAACTATCAGTAGTTTATAAAAATTCCGGAAATCTCGAGATCTCAAGGGACAGAGGCCTGTGTAGGTGCCGAGAAACCAATGATGATCTTGCTTTGGCTCCAATTGCTACAATTGATACTTTTGCTGAGAATTGAGGTGTCTGTATTATGGGGGATTTGAGTTAAATACCTTTTTTGCTTAAAAGTGGGCAAGTAAAGAAATATGAATTGTTCAAATTAAGCCTGTTTTGAATTTTCCTTTAATTCCCTTGGTTTTGTGGCATCTCTAGCCTCATATGCTTCTGAAAATATATGGAAGCAATATGCAATAATGTCTATCTTTGATAACCATATTATTTATCTATAGTGTCTGCCTTTGTTGTATTAATCTCTTTTTTCTTAGGTTGAAGAAAAGTGTAGAATTGAAATGGAGCAACATAAATCACGTCTAGATAGGGAATATGAAGACTTACTAAATTCATTCCGAAGAGAATTGGACAAAATTCATACTAAACATCAGTCGGACTTAGAAAAGAAGGTCAGTTTTTGTAATTTTTCAAAGCAGAAATTTCGGTGTGGGATACTTAGTCTTGTGATTAGTTGTCCTTGGTTGATTTGTCTATTGTTTGGCTCTTATTCTTGGTTAAATAAAAAAAAGTTTTGTTTTAACCAAGAGTAAGGAGCTACATTAAAACTCAAAACGAAAAGATTTTATACCGTAGATGAAGGGGTTTTCCCCTCCTCAATACCTTGTTCTTTACGCTAAAGCTTTTAGCACTCTAAAAAAGCTTCCTATATTAATTAAACGGCCCTTGTGTTTCAGGAGCCGTTATTAAAAAAATTGGGACAAATAGTCAAACTTTGGCATGAAGAGCAAGGTATTGAGGAGGGGGGCAGCCCCTTCATATACGGAATAGTTTCTGTTCGTTTCGATTTTTAATGTAGCTCCTTACTTTCAGTTAAAATAACTCTTTTGTTTAATTTTTGGTCATTTTTTAAATAATGCCGGTAAATCTCTCTTGCCCTCCATAAAAAATTTCCTCCCCCAACGGGAAACTGCGTGGAAATTTCCTCCCGATTAAATAACGCTCCTCCTTAAAATTTCATCCGGACAATTCCATCCTCACTGAAAAATCCCATCCCCCGTAAAATTTCTTGTGGACGATTCAGCCCAAAAAATTATCCCTAGCATGCTTTCATTTGAAAAAGACTTGATTTCTAATCGTTTTTTTCGATCTTTCAAGAGATCCTCTCTTCCCCGGAAATCTTTTTCCCGGAAATCCAAACACGCTGAAAATAGCCCCCGGATGGTTCCTCGAAACATCTCCAAATGCAAAATTGAACTGCCAAAGAGAAAATAAGACAAATAAACAAGACTTTCTTTTAAGAATTGTATCAAATCCTACCAGTGTAGAATATCCCCTGGAAAGTTCACCCTGGAAATTTCCCTCCCCAAGAAAAATTATCCCCGTGTAAAATCCCCCCGCAGAAAAATATCTCCCTCTCGCCAGGAAAATGTCTGTATACGTACCAATAAGAAATTCTATACGTAACCAAAGGGGAAATTCTATGCCTTACAGACCTTTCCCAAAGGACTCTGGGGGGTCATTTTGTCCCCAAAGCCATAATTACTGGGCTTTTCAACCATGCTGAAAAAATGACTATCTAAAAATTTTGATCGGACGACTTTGAGAAAAAAAAGGGGAGTGGGGCTAGTTGTCTTCCAATCTTTTTGGTCACTTAAAACGACCCCTAGAACTTTTAATTTCCGTTCGAATAATCATTTTTACGATATTCTAGGACTATTGGTTCGATGTGATCACCCCTGGAGAAAACAACAAATAAACACACATCCGTGATCTACAATTGGGCTCTCAGATACACCGAATCTGATGGTGTGATTTTCATTAATATTCCATGACTTTTTGGGGATGATCCGCCATTTTTCGAAAATCAAACAAATTTTCTCAGGCTCGTAGCTTTTGATGGCTAACACTAAACTTAATGAATCATTTATATTTGGAATCAAAATAATAAGCCGATTTTTTTTATATTTCTATTGATACCAAGCCTCCGTATTTTAGAGTTTCAGTACCATTGAGGCGTGTCGCTCATTATTTACCCTTTGTTACCACGAACTGTTCGATCAATCGTCTTATCATCCCGCACTTCCAACAATTTACAGATTCCTCATGCTCCGTCATTGTGGTCTGATTTCATCCCCCCTGAAATATGATCTGGCTTGTAATGGGATCTGGAACACGCTCCCAGACTCTGCACGAAGCTGCCCCTTACTTTGGTATCTTCAAAAAGAATGTCAAATATTTCTGCACGAAGCTGCCTCTTCTTTGGTATCTTCAAAAAGAATGTCAAATATCTCTGCACGAAGCTGCCTCTTCTTTGGTATCTTCAAAAAGAATGTCAAATATCTCTGCACGAATTTTGGGGATTTTTGAGGGGGGATATTGGATTTTTTTTTGTTTTTTCTTGTTTTGAGATTCTGGAAGGTTTGAAGGCATTATGTTGAAAATTTTTACTGGATTTCTTTTATTTTTTGCTTCTACCCTGTTTCTTCCTCGCCATGGAGCCTTACGGGGGAGACTATATTGAACTTTTTGTTTAGAATTTCTTGTTGATTTAACTTTGACCTCTTTATTTTGTTCAAATAGATACATAAGATATTTATTTAAAATTATCAAAAGCCCGAAGGGCCGAATTTGAAATCAATAAATAAAAACGCCAGAAACAAAAAAGGATAAAAAGACATAATATCTAAAAGATTGGCAAAAGAATGCTAAAGTTAAAATTGTCACAATAAAAAGTCAATAATTAAACTGAGAGATCAATTGGGACAGATTAAATAATATTAATTAGTTAATTGAGACAAGTCAACGGGGTTGACTTTTCTATGTTAAGTTGTCTAGGTTCAGTTGCCTTATTTAAATCATCTTCAAGTTTAGTTTCCCTGTTCATGACTGGTATGTTATTTTCTTTTCTCTTCCATGGTTTTAATATATCAACGAAAACACAAAAAATTTGCTGTCACTTAACACTTGAGATTTAGTTGTATCTATTTACCAAATTCAGTTTTTGACACCTGCTGCACTTATTTTCATTAGATTAAAAATACTTTGAAAAAGGACAGTTTTCATATTTTTAAAGGGAGCTTGGACTTTTCCCCACGAAAAAGTTTCATAAGCATAATCATTTTGACTTGATGATTACATAGATCTGAGACTATTGAATCCAGCGATATAAGTATCTTGTCTTTTTGGTGCAGGTTAAAGCTAAAGCGTTGTTGTAAAATTGCTATTTTCGAGGGGTGGGTACATTACACACGTTAGTGTGTAGCATGCTCTGAGGGGGTTACACACGTCAGTGTGTAAATGTGTATCCTTTTTGATCTTGGTTATTTTTGAACTCAAATTTAATGGGATATGAAACGCTCTATAGGAAGCAGAAGGGCTTTTTTTATGCTTTGCGCTTGCAAATAACGGGTAGACCAGTCCGGTCAAAGTGAGAAATTTGGGTCAAGGAGAGAAATTCCATTTTGTCAGGTTATTTTATTCTAGCGACCTTTGTGCATTCCATTCACTCAATTGCTGTTTCTTGATAGGTAAAATTAAATCTACAGAGTGAGAAGAAACTAATTAAAGAGATAACACAGCGACAGGCCCTTGAAAGGCGGAATTTTGATCTTCAAGTCAAAAGGGAGTATAAAAACACCAAGGAAAAATACAAAGCCGAACTGGCGGCGGATGATGGAACAACGAAAAGACAAAGAGATTCTAATCTTCAGTAAGTGGACTCCCTATTGAACTGTTACTTGTACGTTAAAACATCACAATTTTTACATAGTTTAAATTTAAATGTTGTTGCGTTATTTGCTTGTAGTTCAATGTTGACTGATCATCAGCATATTCATCAGGATCTTCACTATTCATTTAAAGTTTTTTGTTGCTGACTTTTCAAAGGCTAGTCAGCTGTTAGTTCCAGGTAAGAAAACGATAATTTTCCAAAGTCTAAAACAAAATGTATTACTGATAAGAATGGCAACTGAAAAGCAATAAGATACTCTAATTTACAAGCCAAACAAGAAATATCAAGACATTCATCCTGAATTTAATCTTTTTCCTACCAAATTGTATTTCCCACTGTTTTTCTTTTTATTCTCGATGTTATTCCTTCTTCAAAAAAAAAAAAAAAATTCAGACTATGTTTAGCTAATTGAAGGATAATATTGCATCTGTGTCGAAATTCGCTCACAGGAAGAGAGAGAAGAGGGATGGAGTTTCTCTCCCCCCCTCAAATATCAAGGTTCTCAATATTGTCCAAAATTCTTAACATTTTTCATTCAGTTGCCGTGTTATTTCGTGTTTTTCGAATTTGGCTCCCCAGAATAAGTTATTGGACCTTGCCTAGTTGCATGTAATACGCATCTTGTATATAACTTTCTACATCGATACATCTACGCTAGATCTATACAAAAATCGAAGAGCAGGTGCCAGAGAGATTCTACACAGTATCATTCGATATAATTCATTTTTGATTGTTAAAAAATTATCAATATAGATGCAATGGTGGTTAGCTGTTTTAACTGTGCTGTTGCATCATGGGCACGGTCAGGTAGGAGACATGTTAGGGGAGGAGGGCTCCTTTGGAAAGTAAAGGAAAAAATTAGCGATACTGCCCCGTGGAACAGGTTAAGATTTGGTGGAAAAAAAACCTGGCTGAACCTGTCCCCCCTTATCTCGAAGCCATTCTTGTTTTTGATCTTATTTCACATTATGGAAGTCCTGCGTCCTGTATTGGCAATGATTTTAATCTAGACGGTTTTTCAAAGCTGTCAAATTATTGAATGATATTACTTGTGAGCTGATTTTTCATGTTTCCCAAGCAGATATGTTAGACTATTTTTAGGGACTGCCCTTTTCTGAACTTAAAGAAAATTCTGCTTCGTTCAATCAAAAAACAAAATTCGCACTTTCTCATTAAGTTTTGTTAATTCGGAATACATTTTTTTCCGACACAAAACGGTATAAGCTAAACTGTTTATTTAGTTTATTCGGATTTCTTATCAAAGCTATACAAGTTATGGGAAGACTGCGTGACCAATTCTCAGTAGTTTGGTCACACAAACTAAAAGAGCTTATAATGGACGAGATAGACAACACCAGTGTTTACTGGTATTTTGATGAATAAAAGTGCTAACAGTTATGAATTAATGAGAATAACCATTATAATTAGGATCTAATGATCGTACTGAGAGTCGTCCTAGTCGAGTGGTTATCGCGCTAAACTTCAAATTCCTTTTCCTGACAGGGGCTCGAGTCCTGGTGAATAGTCCTGGAGTCCTGGTGTCGAGTCCTGGTAATCTGAATGGGTCCTTGGAGAATTTTAGGGAAGGTAAACAGGAAGGGTGCGCGAAAGCACAGGCTGGCTGGCCCATAACCTTTCATTACCCTTCCTGGCTAAAGGGTCGTGAAACGGAGATCAGCACCGCCGATAAGGACTGTAAAGTCATCCAATAATGTATGTATATTTGTTGAATTCCTTTAAATTTCAGTTCCACCGTGGAAAGAATTCTCTGTGATGGAAGGGCACCCAAAGAAAAACACATGAACAGGTTTTGGTCCCGGACTTATAGGTCTTTTTAGAACTTCGGGTAATTTTTTTTAAAACAGTAAAATTCTCTTTAAGGACGTATAAGGATTCACTGAAAGCTGTAGAGGCTCAACAGGAGGAGCGTCTTTTAAAAAGCCAAAAAGATCTATTAGAACAAGAAATTCGAAGGCTTCGAAGAGCCAAGCTACTATCTTACCATAGACTTGAAAGAGAACTACTTTGTGAGGTAAGGCTTTTCTCCTCTGATAGCAAAATACACGGTGCAACCAACAGTTTGTTTTGATTCTGCTATTCATGGATTCAATTTAAGTACCAAGGACATCAACGTAAAACAATTTTTGCCCCCTAGACCTTTTTTTAGTTCTTCTCACATCTGAAAACTGCGATTGCCCAAGTTGTTCCGAAATTAAATTTTTTATGGCATTTATCACATTTTTGCCAGTTTTGCCACGTTGAACTATCAAAATAAACTAACAAACTAGTTAGTTCACTTCAGTTTGAATGCGCTTTTAGTCTATATAAATTCAAATTCTAACAATAGTGAAGAAGACCAGACCGCCTTTCCATCACGAACATCAAAAACAAGAAAAACAATAGGGAAGACAGTGGAAATCTAATTCGCAAGACAGTGGAAATCTAATTTGAATGAATAGGACGAAGGGCCAGAGGACAGCCCTTGGACATAGGGCCGAAATATTCATTCAAATTTGATTTCCATTGTCTTGCAAAAAGAATTACCTATTGTTCTTCTTGTTTTTGATGTTAATACCCATTCCCCAAGACAACTAAACTTTGAAAGGAAAGATACACCGTCTTAAGCTGTTTGGGGCCATATATTTTATAAGTCTTTATTCTTTCTTAATAAGGTTTAAGTTTAATAAGTCTTAAGTTTTCACTTTACCAGTTCAAACAGCCTGAATTCACTAGCATAGTCGAAAGGGCCTTTTATATGTTTTTTATTGCGGGACTTTTTGCGGTATTATAGACCCTAATGCTGTCCTCAGAAGATGCACCCATGGCGTTCCATTTTAAAACACTGAATGTATCGCGTTTTTACTTGTGTAATTAGTGTGCTTATATTATGTTATGATTTTGGGTTTTGTTTTAATTTGTCATTATCTGTATTTCTACAGAATTAAACAAATGAAAATATAGAGAAAACGGGTGTAATATTTTGAAACAAAGTGGTCAATCAGTGTTTTAAAATTTTACATCTGTTTTCTCTATATTTTCATTCTTGTATATGGAAAGGCACTGTGGCGTAAGAAATTATTTCCGTCTTTCTCTTTTTTTAAATTATACTCTGCCGTTGTATTGATTCAATTCATTTTCTTTCTTATGTTCTATCGTTACAACGTTTTTAACTATTTGGAATAATTTTCACTGACTTGAAAGTTAGCTGACTTAGTAAGCTAACATTTTTCTCCTTCGTTAAAAGAAAGCGGGAACCATGAAAAGAAAATTCACGGTGATATCTCATGGTCACTGTGTCCAAGTCCTGGGGATTTTATGTTATGCTACAAGCCGTAATTTAATTAAATAAGATTTAACACAAAATTATAAGTAACGGTGAAAATGCACTATCTTACGTTGGTAGGGAAGCCGATAGAATATTATTTGTAAATGTTTTGTTTGCGATAACAAATATTAAAAATAACCTAATCCTACCCTAGTCTACCCCATGCAGCAATAAAGAGATACTACTACTACTTTACCGGTTTACCCGTATACTCTTGATTATTAGAAACTGATTTACTACTGCTACTACTACCACAGCTTACCACAGCACAAAGCTGCCCAAGGCCAACACAGCTATGCACGCTCCTCCTCTACCTCTGTCTAGTCGAATCTACAGTCTTTACTCCCTCCCAAAAAATTCTAACTTCCTTTAAATCCTTGCGCATAACCTCTTCACGTTTCATTCAGGGTTGACCTGCTTTTTTCTGGTCCCAGATAGATAGGCCCTATCTCGCCCAGATAGATGGCCAATAAAAGCGGTCTTGTCATCCCTCATCCTTAAGACGTATCCTAGCCATCTTAGACTTTCTTTCATTAAGGCTCTAAAAATTGGGATAGAACCTAGTGGGACCGAGATAAATCTGAAAGTACCATGAGACAAGAGGAAAAGAAGAGGCTGAATGCTGTTGATTGTTGCAGGAATTGAATAGGCGTCAAGTTCAGCTAGAGACTGCTCACGCAATGCTTCTTCGACATCACGAGCTAACGCAGGAGCTGGAGTATCGCCAACAGCGTTCTGTCCACATGCTTCGGGAAGAACAGCTGAGACAGCAGCATCAAACTGAGCTGACTAACCAACATGAATACACACAAAGGTCTGAAAGAGAGCTGAGGAAGAAACATGCCATGGAGCTGAAACAACAACCAAAAAGTTTAAAGGTAATTTGTATTTTTAATTACTTCCCAAGCATGCGCAAATACATCAAACTAATCTTAAATGAAAATAAATTGCGCCAAAAATTTACTTTTGACTGTAAGAGAGGGATATTCTGTTTTCAAAAAGGATTTATTGTGATCCTCTAGATGTCCTTAAAAGTGGAATTAAAAGTTTTTAACCTTGCTGTTGAATGATAATACGCATTTGGCTAGATCGAATAGTATTTCTGTGAGTCCCATGCATAAATCAAGCTACTTTACATTTAAATTTGCTATTATAATTTTTTTTTTGAGAATTGATATTATAAAACTAAATAAATACATATAGAAACTAGACTTAATAAAATATGATTATCTATAATTATGATAGATTCTTTAATTCCCATGTATAATGCATATCTTCATTCTCAACAAAAATGCTGGGTGGAGTAATATATTCTTCTATTTATTTCATACACAACACCACCCAGGCTTCATTTTAGTGTTTACAGTATGCGGTGCAGGGTGTTTATGGTGTTACACGGGTGTTTATGGTGTTACAGGGTGTTACACGCTATGCGGTGCAGGGTGTTTATGGTATACACTTATTTAATAAATATATGATGTGTTCATGTGGGCAGCAATTCATTCATTCCTGCATTGTCACTTTTATTCCTTTTCCTTCATTTTCCTTTCTTGGACCTTTCTGCTGAGTAAATACAGGATACTTTGGTGTTTTGTGGAATTGGTAGACTTATGATTAAGGCAACGTATTAAAGCAAGAGTGCTCTAGTTGATAAAGGGTTAGGCTCATAAGCAATGGGCATAAGCTCATGAGAGGGTTAGCATCAACATTGGGACACCTGGCAAAAGCCAGTCAAAAAGTAAATACTGCAAAAATGAAGCCATTTTTATGCAAGTCCCATAGTTCAAGCGTTCTCTTATCAAGTTGGCCCTCGAGCCTTGCAAGACTAGGATTTTTTAAGTTGTTCATTTAGGGATAAATTGTAGGGTGCGTTGTAGCTCTAACTGACATTCTAACCAAATGGAAGATCTAAATACCTAGGTAAGCTGAATAATAAAATTACCGCTGCACCAATTTGAATTGTATCTATTAAGGTCATCTCCACTCCAAATACACTAGGCTCTGTTTTGAAAGAAGTAAACTAAATAAGTTTTTCATTCAGCTCAGAGTAAAGAACGTCAATGGCATTCTGTATTGTCTCTAGATAAAAAGCATCGGGAAATTTATCTTCAACGTATTAAATGGGACTTTTATTATCATATCGAATGTCAAAAATAATTTCTCAAGGTATTGCATTCATAAGGTGGGGGGGGGGTCGAATTTGAAATTTGATGAAAAGCTTGTATTTGAGTTAGTCCCTCACCAAAACAGTTAAGCTTTATTTTACCTAAATTTTGCAAGTCGAGTAAGAATCCATCCGCGTATTTCGAAAATTACGCCTGATTACTATAATTGATAACTTTTATCTGTAATTTGATAACTCGTAACTATAATAGTTTCAAATTATGACTTAATAATCTTTGTTCACTACTAACATAAGCTATTAACATAAATTAACAGTTGTTTATCAAATGCAGCTAAAGAGACTCGAATCTAAAAAAAAGATTTTGGGCGCAAAATCCTCGAAGATGCGACAAACAAAATATTAGAATTATCCCAGTTGGAGTAAACTAGAAAGAGTAGGCAACTTTGATTTGTTCTTTTTATTTTTCAGCTCAGAGAAAGCCAGATTAGGAAACAATTAGCTGAGACAATAAAAACCCAGACTCGTCAGTGTAAAGCCTTGAAAGCCCAAGTCCTTGCAAACACACCTCGAGAACTTCAAAAGAGTGTAATAAAACAACTGAAAGAAGAACAAAGAAGGAAAATCTCCTTGCTCGCCGACCAGTATGAGCAGAGTATTACAGAAATGTGCCAGAAGCAGTCGGTAAGCAAGTTCTATTAGCAGTCATACAAGGGCATATACAGGATTTTTGCTCGGGGAGAGGGGGTTACACAAGAAAACTTCAAAAAAGGCATACAAAATTTGCTTTTATGCATTTTATTACGTTTTACTAGTCAAAAAAAAAAAAAAAATCGTGGAAAAGACGAAGTTCAAACCTCGTAACCCCCCCCCCCCTAGGTACGATGCTGCAATCATGTACTATATCTAATGTATTTGAGGGAGAGGAGTACTATAGTTGTCTATTTTTTATATTGTCAAGCCTTGATGACATAGTTAAAATTCATTAATTTGAAGAGCCAGGGTGTAATCGGTGTATTTCTGTGTATTGCTTAATCGGTGTATTACTCAAGATGTTAGAAATACTGATAATGTTCTTTTCATAAAGCACTAGGAAATTGTAGCTTAATCCAAACCCTCCCCTTTCAAAGACCAACTCGTTCGCTGTCATGAACATTGTTTTGAAGGATAGATAAACAAACTTGGCCTTTAGTAATTAAAAAATAAAGACTATATTTGTGTAATTTTATTCTGTAAGTTTAAAATCATTTAGTAAATGACCTTCAATACAGGAAATAGACCATTCTTGCGAAAATAACGTTGTTTTTGTCCTATATGTGGAGGTTTGAATGAAAATGTAAATCATGGTGTAAAAAATTTTCATGGTGTAATGATTTTTTATGAGTGTAAAAAATTTGACACAATTCCTCCGTCTCGCCATGGATCATAAGGCTTAATTTCTGTAGGATTATGTAAGGATTTTGACAATAGCACAAAGCCACCTGAGGCCAGCGTAGCTGCGTACACCACTCCACCCCTACCTGTTCTGATCTTCCTTCTTTACCGTCTCTGATGGAGTTCCTGCATCCTAATCTTTTCTTCTGACCTCTTTCCATTCCATTCAAGGATCCATTCAATGGCTACGGTTCGCTCTTTCCTTAGGCTACTATGTAAAATAGCACATTTCTTGACAATTTTTCTCCTTGACATAACTGTCTTGAGCTATCTTTCATTATAGCCCTAAAAGTAAAAACGAACTTCTTATCATGTACAGGTTACGGCGTGGTATACGTTCATACGAACGAGATCTTAGGACTATGCCTGGGCAATTCCTTGGGAAAACATGCATCATATATTTTTCAACTTTAAGGCACACACGTTTCAGAGCCATTTTTGAAGCAGACACGTTCCAGGCAAAAAGCATTTTAGTCTCCTCATTTTAAATCTTAATTCTAAATTCTTTAATTTCTTATTTGTTTTCCCCATAGTTACTTCATCTTTAATCCTCTTTTTAGTATAGTTGAAAATAATCGATTAAATCATTATACTAATCCGGGTTGCAGCGGTAGCTAGCAACCTAGTAAGAGACGAGATCATGTCTTTTAGTAAAAAAACAAAATAGACCATAACTTTTCAAAACTAGAGTCAGATCAAAAAAAGCAGTACACTAATAGAACTGCCTTGTACAATACCCCTTTATGGGAGACTTCTGTCCATTGGCTTGAAGAACAAGGAAAATATATTGGTTTGAAAATCAAGAAAATTGACTGCAACCAAGATATTCTGCATCGAGTGCATCTTTTTTCTTCTTTTTTTCCTCTGGTAGCTGAGCACTGGATTATCTTAGAGAGCTGTTTAATAGCTCATTTTAATGGAAATTGATGGGATTGAAAACATTTTGTAATTAATGAAAATCATTTTTCAAATATAATCAATTTTTTACGAAAAACTGCATTTTCATGGTCAAGATTGATAAATGACGTCATAATCGTAGGTATTTAATCATCATAACAGAGAGCTGTTTAATGGCTTATTTTAAATGAAATTGCTGTATATAAAAACCTTTTGTAATTAACAAAAATAATTTTTACTATAATTTTTGCGAAAAACTGTACTTTAGTATAACTATACATTCATCTTGCATACGAAGATCAGAATAGTATTTTTAATGTTATAAAAGCATGTAGTTATTGGTATGTACGATGCAATAATTTTTTAAAGTTTTTAACAAAAAAAAAAAAAAAAAAAAAAAAAAAACCGGTCATCCGCTTGACAAGCGGGTTTGCTTACCATTGTAACATTGTAGACTTATGAAAAATAACATAAGACATGATAATAAAATCGCTAATACACTAAAAAATTATATAATGATTATATAAGGACAACCTCCTATCAATAAGATTGGCTTATCAATAAAATGTCGTTAGCCTAAGTTAAATATGAAATATCAGACATTCCATAGTAATGAGTTGACTGAATCAAGGATGAAGTGGAGTTTATAGATATCTCAAAAATATGTTGGGATAGGACTCATCCTTGGCCCACGCAGCATCGATCCGAAATACATTCCACTGGGTTTAATTTAAGCTGCAAATTAGCGGTTATACCAAATACCTCAACGCCTCATACCAAATACCTCATACCAATACCTCAAAACAAAAATAACTGAAAAATTTACTCAATTGGAATAAAGAGAAAATAAAGAAAAAATGCACAGCGAACCACAAAGAAAACTGTTCGGAACAATCGAAAACGCCCCACACATCTGAAGGTGGGGGTGCAAGTGTCCCATGAGCGGAACTGAATGAGTATTCAAGTGATATTACTCAAGATAATTTGGCCGAACTGTGTGCTTTCGTGTCTATCTGAAACATGCTACTTTGTTGGCTTAGCGTCTTTACTAATTTTTCGGCGAATTGCCAATTGACTTTTTTTTTGTCAGCAGTAATTCTGATTAAGAAAAGACACCCTGCCGTTTGATGTCACAACTGTCACTCAGTTTTCGTTTGTTTATAGTCATTAACCGTTAATATCAAGTACAATCAGGACAAACAATTTGTTGATACGTAAATCTGTCATTTGTATTCTAGGTACGTCTTGATGAGAGTCAAGAAGATGAAGCTGCTAAACTGAGAAACCGTCTCCAGCGAGAGTTGGAAATGCTGATGGCTTACCAATCAAAAAGCAAGATACTTGCCGAGTCTCTTAGGAATCGAGAAAGGGCGGAGCTTGAAGAGAGAGTTTCTACGCGACGAGAGCTGCTGGAACGCCAGGTATGCTAGAGGTGTAATCTCATTGTCCCTTGTCTTGTTGCCCTTTATTTCTTATGTCTGTTATAAATTATGCTATATGGTTTTATCTCTTATCATGGTTGCGGTATGTACTGCAACGTAGTAAAAAACAAATTCTAGTCCATAGTAATTGAAAATTTAAAACCGAGTTTTGAAAAAAAAAACTGTAAGTGAGGAAGAATCTCCATTTAAAGTTGATTTAGGAATGGTAACTATTATTACGATTGATCCTAGTGGTGAAAGTTTATTGCGAAAACAAAATTATGGGAATTGGAAATTAGCCTGGAACCCCACGAAAATGGTATACAAATCAAAATTAAAACTTACAATTGGAATCTCCATAGCTGGAAACCCCATTAAGGAGAATTACAGTCTCCCATCTTGAACAAAAAGGAAATCAGCTTTTAGTAAGGGAAGCAGTGATATAACCTTTTTTCCACTTTTTTTTTGCCGTTAGTGGGACATTGAAACATCACAGAGGGCTTTTTAAGGGCTCATTTGAAAACTAATTTTAATATCCACATGTTTTTTGTAAGTAACGAATATAATAAAATAATGTTTTTGACAAGGATAGATAATATAAATTATGTTGGTTGTTTTACATCCAAGGGCGTATCCAGGATTTTTTTTTTTTTGGGGGGGGGAGTACAAAAAACCTTAAAAAAGCATCAAAAATTAGTTTTTATATATTTTTGTTACTTTTTTACGTGGCGGAAAAAATTTGTGGGGGGGATTTAAACCCGGAAACACAAATCCGTCAAAATATTAACGGACTAGCCAATGAGCCTGGCGGACAACATCAAAAAAAAGAGAAAAGGATGTACTGCTAGACTGCTTTTACAGGCTTTCCAATATTGAACTAGAACTGATTAGACAATGGTGTTTTGGATATAGTTTGTTTTCAAAATTTGAAATCGATCTGTTTCTTAGTCTTAGAAAAGCAAGTACATGTCGAGTATTAATTGGTCCCTGACGTTTTCTAGAGAAAAATGTGTACATGCGCTTGACCTCTTCTCCTGAAGTCTCACATTTTTTGTGGTATATTCCCAGAACGCCTTTCTGTTTATAAATATTTCGTTCTCTCTTTTTTGAATTATTTTAAGGATGTGTCTCCACTCTCTTTAAAGGTAAAAACTATTGAGTACCTACTTACCTAGAAGATTAGAAAAACTGTGGTATTTCATAAGGAGCCGATTATGAATTTTACGAATTCGAATGATTTAAGAATAAGAGTAGTTCATTGTGGAGGACAACGGTCCAGCTGAATAGGGCTCATTGGGTAAAGACTTTCAATGCATTTTCTGTTCTCCATCTACTTGTTGTTTTTTTCCGATCATGCAAAGTTACAAATCCGAAGTTTTTTTTTTTAATGTGTGAAATATTTGCAATGCTTGCCTACTTGGATTTGGAATTCGTTTCTTTGTAGAAAATGTAACCTAGTAGATACTACTTTTACCATTGATAATTGATTAATAAATAATAATTAGTTGTCATTTTAAATACTATAATAATTAATTATTATAATTAATTAATTGTTTCCACTATAATTAATTAATTACTATTATAAAGTAATAATTAATTATCATTAATAAGCTTGTCAAATATTTTTAAATGAAATTACAGATTCGTTCCACCCTTGGCCGTCTATATTTCACAGATGACTATTGTATGTACTACTTGATGTTGCCAGTTTTTTTTCCTTGCCTTTGCAAACTCAGCCGTGGGACTCTTCTTGTTTTGATGGGTGATTAAAAAATTGATTGATGTAAAGTTCAAGAATTTTGCTTGAAGAATTGGAATCAGAGTTTTTGGCTTAGGGGTTAACTTCGTAGCTAGAGGTTAGGCTAGGTTATATAGCCATCAATAATTGTATATTAAGCTTTCATGGACCCACACTGTAATTAATCACAACTGTTTTATCCGGCAATGAATAAAATTATCAATATATTATCAATTATAAATTAACAAAATATAATTCAATAGGTATTATCTCTTTAAGTTATATCTGAAAATAAACACTAAAATCGTTATTAGAAACCGTAACCACAAAAATTTACAACAGCTATTACAACACTTGGTTTTATCTAGAGGTACTATCATTGTGTGTACTATCTAAATTTTTTGGGGTTTCCTCTAGTTTCTCCTAGAGTGAAAACTCCAAAATCGTGCTGAAAGTTGATACAATCGAAAGTTGACGTTGACAACGCCAGGAATATTTGTAAATTGTTGCAAATAGTTCTTTGGAAGTGAATTGATTACTACTTTCTCAATGATGATTTAGAAAAGAATCTAGTTGTGTGTTCACTTTGTCCCTATATCGGTTACGGAGTCTCGTATATATTTACCAAAATTACAATGAATAATTAATTAGATAATTGTTAATTATTTTCAAATAGCGTAGAAATCGCAAATATTGTAAGCACAACGTAGATAACTTCGAAGACCACACTGTCTTTCCATGAAGAAGTAGAACAGTTCAAAATAGGGATGAAACCTTTTTTTGACAGTGAATAGATATAAAATTATTTAACTGGATATTTCGAACACATATACAGTGTTCATCATCTGCAGTAAAACATGATGATGGTGCTGATGATGAACACTGTATATGTGTTCGAAATATCCAGTTAAATAATTCTATATCTATTCACTGTCAAAAAAAAGGTTTCATCCCTATTTTGAACTGTTTTACTATTGTAAGCACAAAATTAATGATCTGTATTTCTTATCAACGTTCTTGTATTTTTTTTTCTTTTTAGATGGAGGAAGAGACAAGAGAGTTTGTGAGAGAAAGAACTGAAAGAATCAGGCAATTACATGAAAATCAGGCTCGTGAACTGGAAAAATTTGATGATGAGTCGGTTAGACTAGGTTTCAGGTACGATTATTGTTAAATTTATTAAGCTAAAAGATCATAGTACCCTTGACAAGACAGTTGCAAAGGATGACCTCGCTCGTATTCTCACTATTTCTAGCTATTGCAAAATATTTGAGATATTATTTAATACCTTGTGGAAATAAGGGCATGGGAGTTCATTTTTTTCAAAAAGAAATTGAACCATAATGTATACTCTTTCATGAGGACTGAAAAGAAAATCTAGTGCCACCTTCCTCCGAACACGAAATTTGACGTCACTTAATCCAACCTCCCCTGAAGAAAATCTTTATTAAAAATTATAAGTTAATGCCCTAGTTGTGAGACAAAACAGGGAAGTTAATGCTCTAGTTGTGAGACAAAACAGGGAAGTTAATGCCCTAGTTGTGAGACAAAACAGGGAAGACTGATCAAAATTATGTATAAAATTTGTCACCTTTTTATATACAGCTTGGAGAAATAATCGGCTTTAGGCTTGAGTTGCCTACTGTATAACGTTCCGGGATAGTTTTCGGAGATGAAGTTTATTAATTGAGACGAAGTTATGGACGATTGCCAATTATATAGGTAGAACATGTATACGGTGAATTAGAAGTTGAGTTCCAAAATGTGACAAAATGAACTTAGCAAAAAATGGAATAGGACTCACAAAAGGCTATTCAATATAAGGATAGAAGAAAGATCTGAAAAGTGAAAAAGGGTATCCTTACTTGATTGCAGAGCATCAGTAAAAAACTGTGAAGGTCACCAGGGTACTTATTGGATAGCTAAATGCCGGCCAAATCATGATTAGTAAGTGAATAATAAATAAAAAAAAAGCAGAAAACGAAATTTGGAAAATAAAAACACCTTAAGCAAGACGAAGCTTCTACAGTCTAAGTAATGAAAATACAAATACAAATTATGAATGAACGAGTAAAAAGTAAGTCCAGTAATTGTTAAAAAAAAAGATACTCTATTAAAGGGACTAGTCCTGTTCATGGTTAAAATAGGATATCGGGTATTACCTCTTCCTTTTTCACTTCAATCTTTTCCTTCTCCAGTTTCTACTGTTCGTACAACTTCATTCTTATTGATTCATTGTGATCACTTCTCTTGGTTTCGCATTCCGTGATTGCATATAGGTTTATAATTTATTACAACCCAATTCACGAAGTCCCGCCTCTCATTCATTAATTATAGTCAATTGACGTAGAAAGTATTCAAGGCCTGGGTACTATAAACAACTTGTTGATTATATCGGCAAAATATTTTTCACCTACGTCTGTATTCTTAATTTACTTACGTGAACGTTAATACCTTATGCTGCCCAATCCTTTATTTATTTTTGTGCTTATGCCTCCTTGGCTTTGGCAATATTTTAAGGGGGTGTAGCTCAGTGGTCTGAGTCCCTGCTATTCCAGCGAGTGGCAGACTGTTCGATTCCGACCGCCCCCACTTTTTTTTAAAAGCCGTCGTGGCCGAATGGGTTGGTGCGCTGGATTCGGGATCCCTTGTCTGAGAGGACGCGGGTTCGAATCCCGGTGTACCCAATTCTTCAGTTTGGGACGGGGGTCAGTGGCATGACTCTGTAAGCTTAGCCAGAGTCGACCCGGCTCTAAATGGTTACCTGGAGAAATCTGGGGAAGGTAAACAGGAAGGGTGTGCGAAAGCACAGGATGGCTGGCCCCCAACCCCCCATTGCACTTCCTGGCTGAAGGGCCAAGAAACGGAGATCAGCACCGTCGGTACGGACTGTAAAGTCTATTATATTATTATGCCTCCTTTAATGGATTTAACCTATTGAAAGAATTTGTCCCCTTTTTAGAAAAAAACACTTTTAGAACTAATAAAACATAATTAAACGCTCAAGCTTTGTATGTTTGTTCTTTTTTTTTTGAGAAATTTTTTTTTCACTCAGGAATGGCCTTTAGAATGAAAATTTTCTCCAGAATCCAAATATAACGCTTACTTCTGTCGCAAATTTACTTTAACAACACAAACATTTTGGAAAGAAATTGATGTTTTATTTGGTTTGGGATGAAATTATGAATCCAAAGGCCCGTCTGTTTCTTAGCTATCTTAATAATCGGAGAATAAAAAAAATTGTGTTTATTTGTGGTGTGATTGATCTGTTCTCACCATTTTGTGGAATCCTCCCTCGTGTGATATTTTGCCCCCTTTGAAACAAATTGCTTCGTACCTGCCACCTAATCTCTTTCATTTTGCTTATCATTTATAGCTTATTTTTATGGGCGTTAGCAAAGCGGGGGTGCATCTCACTTTTATCAAAAAGGAATTTGAAAAATTACTTTTTTTTGTTATTTTGCGGATGTGTTTCATTTCCGTTTTTTTCTATCTATCTGTCAGTGCTTTGTCATTAAGTGACTTGGAGAGTGTTTGTATACATTTTTAAGAAAAATAAAGAAAGCAAATAAAGGCAAACCATTGAAAGAAAGGAAAAATCAGCCTTTTGATTGCGTTTTTAAGGCGTTTTTTTATTAAGGCATAATTGATTTGTTGCCTGATACAGAGTATGTGTCACTTACAAAAATTGAAATTGGTGGTAGTGTAAACAAACAACACCAACGCCATCTAGCGTTTTCTGTTTCATGACAGTTTTTAGTGTAATAATAATGCACAATTAACAGTATTAATGTAATCGACAAAGTTAGTGTAGTAATGTCTGATTTGTTAGTGTTGCAGTTTTGTCAGTTTCAGAAACTGACAGTTTCGGAACCTCACACTAACTAACAATCACAAATACGAAGCTTGAAAAAAGTTTCACGAAATGCCAAACTTTAGATAGGGCTTGTGATTTTGGCATTTATAAACTCATTATTTGTGTTGGATTTAATCGTCTTCAAATATTTTTTATGGCACTTGGCATTTACCAAGTGGAAGGACGGTTAATTCGGAAAAATTAGAAAAAAATAAGTTATTATAACTTCCGAACAGATTATCGGATCTTAATGAAATTTGATATTTAGAAGGACCTCGTGTCTCAAGAGCTCTTATTTTAAATCTCGACCGGATTCGGTGACATTGGGGTACGTGGAGGGGAAAACCAGAAATCTTGGAAAACGCTTAGAATGGATAGATCGGGATGAAACTTGATAGGAAGAATGAGCACAAGTCCTAGATACGTGATTGACAAAACTAGGCCAGATTTGCTCTCCTTACGGGAGTTTGGGGGGAGGGGGTCTATTGCTTTAGCGAGTTTGGTGCTTCTGGACGTGCAAGGACGATGAAAATTGGTAGGGGTGTCAGGGACCTGCACAAATTGACCTGATAACAATCGTTTCCGCGATTTCACCATCCGGGGGGGGGGGGAGGAACTGGAGGGACTTGATATCGTGAGACATGAAGTATGTTTATCTCACGAATGGGTGACCGGATCTTAATGAATCTTGATATATAGAAATATCCGAATATCCGATATCCTTGATATCGGATCGGGGGACATTAAGGGGTGGAGGGGGGAAAGGAATCCTGGAAACCAGAAATCTTGGAAAACGCTTAGAGTGGAGAGATCGGGATGAAACTTGATGG